>NC_031771.1:45996221-46025872 GCF_001522545.3 Parus major
GCCGAGCCGAGCCCTGGCAGCCCCCGGGCCATCCCGCGGGGGGCACAGAACGCCCGGGCAACTGCGCGCACGGGGCTGCGGCGGAGAGGTGATTCCAGAAGTTTCCCTGAACCGACTTCTGAGAAAATCCCTTCGCGGGAGCGACAGCTGCTCCCACGCTCCTGTTGTAACTTTGGTTTGGTTTGGTTTTTTTTTAAACTCCCTTTGTTTAAAAATATCCCAAGTCCAAACAGTATTAGTTGTCGCAAACTCCATGAGCATGTTTACAGCGAAGTGTTACCAACGCTCACACTGAAACGCCACCAGTGACAGAACTGGAAATCCCCCAAGGACAGGAATAGCCCCAGATAAGGTGCTGGGTTTTCACTTGCACTTGAAATTTGCAGCGTGATCTCGTAATGTTTTATGTGTCTCAGCCTCTGCTTTTATTCAGAGTTTGAAAACATGATTGGAACGTGCTTTAAAATTGTTTCCACATGTTTTATTTTTTTTTAAAAAAGGGGGGAAAGGGGAAAAAATATTGTAAACACTCCAATAATCAATAAATCAGCAATAACCTTTGCTGAAACCCAGAAATCTGTTTTTTTCCCAGTAAAGCTTGTTCCTGTTACATAAATGCTTTCATGGACAGCTTTTAATTCTCCTGAATAAGGGAAAATCCTCTGTGATTCTGTTAAAATCTATGATGACTTTTGCAGTGTCATTTCTCCAAGAAGATCCTGCCTGGCACCTCAAAAAACGTCTGTCACAGGTACAAGTGCCCTTACACAGGGAAGATTGAAGTACAGACTCTTCTGCAGCAGGACTGCACAAAAGCTAGGTAACCAAGGCTTGGTATAGGTTGGCTGGACATTTAGTAAACCTCAGTACAAACCTTAGTATAGTGTGTTTTTAGAGATTGTGAGGTTATAGTTTTTGGGAACAAGTTGCATCTCTAAGCACACGAGCCAGTGCATGTTATTCCTGCCAAAAACTTGGCAGGAAGCCAGATCCCTTTCTGATGTCAGTCTTATCAGATATCTAAGCAAACCAAGATGTGACTCTATGCAACCACATGCATCAGGAGTAGAAAATTTGGGGAGTTAAAAACAGTGCTTTTTGTTGATGGTACAAAGACACCCCTCTGGTCTGGATCTACTACGTGCTCCAGCGTGGCTGGTGCAACTTTGACAGCAGCAATTAGTTACAAAGCGAGCCAAAAAGGCTGGATAAACTTTGCATGTAGCACTTCAAACAGATCTTGAATCCTTCCTGATAAAGGGGTAAAATACATGTTTAATTGGTTGTGTGGATCAATAGGGCACTATGCTAGCTACAGTAGAGATGGAAATAAATATTTGTGCTGGTTTTTCCATTTTGTCCAAATAGATACGGCAGCTCTTTTTAAAAGACACATCTGGAAATTGCTGCCCAAAGTCAATTTCATTTATGTGTACTAATATTTCACCTTCACTTTGAAGTAGTTTATTTTGCTAAAAGTTCTGCTGAGAATTTTCAGTACCTGGAGCTATTTTTCTTTTGAAAGAAATAAATATATATTAGCACCACTATCTCATTTCCATTTTGTCTATGACATTTTGAGCTACTGTCCCCTCATAGGAAGCCCCTGTAAAACTCCTTCATGTTTTAAGTTAGACTTCTTAAGTCTGTATGCTTTTAACTTATTCATGGATGGAGGAAAAAGGAAACAGTGTTCTGTTCCATCTGGGGCCTTTCTTCTGAGAGCTTAGCATGCTCTGGAGCTGAGCAATCTCATTAGGGTTAATTTGATGCAAACTGAAGTGGCTCATTTACTTGCAGGCTCAGTACCCTAGGTAGTGCATGAATGATTTGCTGACAAAGAGTAGAACATTAAGAATGAGAATAAAAGATTAAATCTCACTTCCAGCACAACTTGTAATACTTGAGTGTGTTTGTTAAGCTAAATAATGTTGAATTTGGTAAATAGGCTCATTGAAAGTGAGTAATGGAAAACCATTAGGCTGTTTTATGCAAGATGGTGGTTTAAACTCCATCTAGGACTACTCAAGGAATATGGTAAAACCTGAACTTGGTGGCTTGAAGATGACACTGTGCATTGAGCTGATACTTCTGTGGGAGCAAGATCTTGCTCCTAAGTCACAACTTTCATCTCAGAGTTCACCTGACTATATTTGAAGCCACGGGTCTTTTTTTCATATGTACATAATTTATCTAATTTTTAGCTGACCACTCACTGTGTCATAAAGTATTTCTGACCTGATTTCAATGCTTTCCTTCATCCTCACTACTCTGAATATTTTTATGTGTTGGCAAATTATCACATCTTATCGTTTCTCTTCCTTTCCAGATTGTTGCTGAACAAAAAAAAGTCAGTATATAAATTACTAGAGAACCCCATTGATGACTTCCTTTCACAACTTCTCTTACAATCTTACACCAATTATTCATCCATACTAGGACTTTCTTTCATACCCTTCTTATTTTGAAATTACAATCCAAATATAATAAATTATGCAGAGGCAGAAAGATCAAAGTTTGCCAAACTGGTCATGCCCACAAACATCCACCTGCTGATATTGTCCATGTTGATTTCTGAAACTCTCAATTTCTCCAAAAAATCAAGAAACATCAAATATTTTATTTTTCTAGTGAAGTGCTGACACAGTATAGCAAAACCTAGAAGATCACAGGAGTTTCAATTCATCTAAGCCTTTTACACTGAAGAAGTTTTGATTACTCATTGAATCCACAGGAACTTGAGTTTACTGGCTTGTGAAGTTTTCATGATTAAAGACTAGTAAATAATTTACATAAAGCAAGTAAGATGTCATTAACATTCCATACCAGGATGCCATGTGTAATAGGCACATCTGTATGTAGCACCAAACTGTTATTGGTGGCCATGGAACCTGACCCTGTGTTACTCTCTTTCAGTAGCTCTTTCAGACTAGATTAAATCCATGAGAAATGTTGCCATTTTTGTTTGACCCAACACAGGTTGCCAAATTAATGTGTAAACAGACCTATTCTGTAGTAACTGGGGGTTGATAAGTGAACAAAAACTTCACCAGTTTTGTCCCTTTTAATCACTCTGTAAGTAACTGTGGTTTCAGTGAAACTGAAAATAATTTTATTGCAGAAATGTTAAGAAATTAAATTGTTCAAAACTTTGTTTCTCTCAAGGGTGTCTTTGGTTCAGTTTTCATTTAACAAGTACCATGTGTTAAAACATCTAGGGAGATATAGTGGAGAAAAACATTTGAGATGTTATCTTAAATTCCTTTTTTCTTTTATGTCTGTCTTTCCTTCTAGTTGAGGTGTTACATTTAGCATAGATTTCTGAAATACTCATCAGTATCCTGGTTGTGGTCAGCTATCCTACCTCAGAACTGGAAGATTTAAGTTCTAGAGCAGAGTATCTTTCATTAGATTTAAAAGCTAATCTGAATTCAGTATAATACCTGTAATACCTTCAACCTTAAATCTTCAACTATTCAAGTATACACAAACAGCTGCCTGGACTCTAATGTAAGAGAGCATAGCACAGACAAAAGAAGTACAGGTGATAAACACATCTTCTTCCTTTGCTTTTCTAGTCAGTTTTCAAATTAAGTCAAAAATGTAAGAGGTTCATTCAAAATCCACTGTTCACATTTAGTTTTTCTAGATTATTTAATTTTATTTTTAAAGGTAATGGCCAAATGAGTCCAAAAATTGCTAATGTCTACTGAATCATCAACTCTTCAGTGGAAAGCTTGCCCAGATATGTTTTGTGCTTAACAACTGATATTTTATTTAATTTTTATCTCATTACACTTGCAAGAAATATTGTATTAGGCTTTATAATAAGGATAAAAAAGAGTCTCTTTTGATATGGAATGCTATAAATTTACCTCATTCACTCTGGTATAAAACAGTAGGATAATTAAAGCATTGTTTTAGCAACTGGAGGTGTGGAGGACAAGGGAAAGCTGATGACAAGGAAACCTCAGGAAGAAATCTGAAGATCAGGCACTGGAATAGTCACTGTTAATATGATGTGTAGGAGCTTGAAAAAGGACTGGAAGAATATGAGCTGCTTCAGGGATAATAGGAGTAAGAGATAGAGGAAACAGCCAAAATTTCTAGCCAGAGTCTATCAGAGAAGGAGCAGAGCAAAACAGTGGAGTTTTCAGTCACAGAAGCAAGGGGTACAAAAATCATTGCAGCAGTAATTAACATTTTTGTCACTCATGACCTTACCTTTCCAAGTCTTCAAATATTATTATTATTATTGACATTTTGCAAAAACACAACAGCCAGGGTATTAATAAAACATTTATCTTCAGATATACTATTTCATTACAGTGTAGGTTATGTAAAAATATTTCTATCATTCATTTACCAAGAACATGCAAAACTGAATTCCTTATTTCTCATGGTTATGACCTCTAGCTAATATAGTAATAATTACTGCTAAAATTAAGATTCGTGGTTTTCTGTTCACAAATACTTTTCATAGACAGACAGGCATAAATTCCTGTTGGCATACATGGACAATTATCAAAATAATATTGTTTAGCCAAGCTAGACTTTTACATATTCATACAAAAAACCACCCCCTTCAGATACTCCTAATATAAATATGTGTATATACATATATATATATATATATATATATATATATTTGTAATTTATATTTATATATGTATTATAAATCCATATTAATATTCTATGTATGTATTAAATATATATTTAGAGTTTAGATACAGATATAGATGTATTTTTAAAATATTATTCTTGGAAGTTAAGAACAGGAGAGCGATTACCAGTACAAATATTTCTCTGTATAATCTAATTAGGGCTCAAATGTAAGGACTTCACATATAAGCCACCTCAGATGCTAATGCTTGTACTTTACCAAGAAAAATAAAGTTACTGCATACATTCCATAGAAACCATTTGTGCAAGGCAATGTTCACTTATGCAAATACTAATAAAATTGCAAAGATGTCTTCCACGAATATAAAGAAGATCCAGCAGAGAGAAGTAAAGCACAGTCAGATAATTTGACACCAAAAGCAGCAGCTATGTGGTTTGGCAAGATAGAAGATGTTCTTTCAACTTTCAGGAGCAACACATTGTGGTTTTAGTGACATAAACAGTTCCTTTAATTTTCATATTTTACATAGGAAAGCACACCTATACAGAATGGAGAGCCCTAAAGCTGTACATGCATAATGAATCAATCCTCAAAAGATTTGTTCATATCCCTACAGCTGCAAAATTAAATTATAACCTGCCTCATTAGCACATATTTTGTGGTACATGTCTAAAGTGGTGCTCAACACTTCTGCTATTTGTTTTCTTCTTTTCTTCTATAACTTAGGTTCAGGGACAATCTGAATGTCTAGGACAACTTGAGCAGATGTGAAGAAATGAGACCCTCTGCTCTTTTCCATCACCCCTGCACAGGCAACACTAGGCACCACATAAGATTTAGGCTCCTTCAGCCCATTCAGACTTTGCTCTCACAACTTACTAAATTTAAAGACTCCTACTGCGTTTAGTGATACAGGATCAGGCCTTGCCTCTGCCCAGGTAATATCCACCTGTCGGTTTTGAGATTCTTAGTTCATTGTACCAAGTTAATTTCATTACCTTCACAAGGAAACAGTAAATATCCAGTTCTGTGTGAGGACTGGTGTAGGGTTGTACATGTTCCCTTTCCCACTCTGACATTACACACTGTTGTTGATACCTCTCTTGCTATGTTTCTATCTGGCAGTTTACAGAGACAACAAATCTGTGCCTGCTAGTTCTTTCTAAATCCAAATTCACTGCTGCCCATGTCTCTCCCCTGATCTTGTCTCTGCTTTGTAAATCACATGTCAAACTCTAAACAAAGCATTAAAGTTTCTGTGGTCTAAACCAAGTGAAGACTGCATGCTGCTAATGCCCACAAGCACCCACTTCACTGTGTTTAATTGTGTTGTTAGCATAATCAGTGATATACCCAAGAGTCTTCTTGAGCTTGGGTTATTTTTTCTCCTTTTTCTGGGGGGGAATTCCAGTTTTCAAATTCCTTCCATCTGCAAATGAGTTTCCAGCCCCTTTCTTACAAAACTGAGAGTATCTCTCTGCCAGATCAAACAGCTCTTACAGCTCTGTTTGTACTGGGTACCTTGTAAGAACAGGGGTGATTTAGCAGAAGAGCCTTGCATTCCAGTAGTCTTCCCCATGACTCACTATCATCTGATAGCACACTTTTCAGCCCAGACTATTTTTGTGAGTCTCTTAAAAGTTTGTAATATGTGTTAGGCAATGTTACAAATAAAACTGCAAAGCTTAAAAATACAGAGATCAATACTCTAGGCACATGTTGTTAACAATTATTATTGTTGTTGTTTATTGTTATTATTGCAGTCCAGTAGATTTTACAGGATCAGGCAGAAAACTCCCATATTTGTGAGGGTTTTCCTACTTTCTCTCCGTGCTGGAAATGAAGTAACATAGTAACCAAGAGTTAAATCTCAATTGAATATCAACATGCTGACTTTGCAACTTAAGATACACACGTGTGTGGGTTACAGACACCTTTCTGATTAAGAGTATTCATCATAGTGCCTGTATGCAATTTTCTCTGCTGATGAAGCTGATTTTCAGAAATCTTCAGCACTGCTCTGCGGATAAGAATATTGCAGAGAAATCTGTGAGTCTAACTCTCCTTGGAATTCTGCCAACCATTTTAAGTCTCAAAATTAACTCAACCCTATTCACAAGATCAATCAATTCTCTCTCAAATGTATTTTATATGAAGCAGATTTGTGAAAAGCATTTTTAAGTGGTGCAATTTCAATGCAGCTATAGTGGCAGTGCATATGCATCATCAGATCATTGCCTGGGAATGAGGTTGTTTGATCCTTTATGCAGCCACAGCCATAAGAAACACATTGTGATCCTATTTATTGCTTTTTACCATTTGCAACTCATTTGATAAGTTTGTTTGCATGAAAGTTGTCCATTTTTCCCTTTTGAGTACTTTGTCTCAATCTTCCAGCAATAATGACAAAATAGTTTATTAATAACATGAATTGACAAGTTTTTTAGTATGACCATTGTGTTCTCACCATTACCTAGCAGGTATTGATAATGAAAAGGAACATTCTTAGTCCTGCCAAGTCACAGCTGCATTTTTATGTTCTTGAACAAACAGAAATGAGACAATCCTTCCAAACAAAGATTAAAATAATTAAATTCACTGAACAAGCAGAGGCAACATAAGAGTATTCATCAAAGCCATGAGGATAAAGAAGAGAAACAGTGGTTTTGAATCACATTTCTGTTCTGGTATTATGCTGAAGTTCAATGTTGCTCAGGACAAAATCTGAAACTAGAAGCAGGTTGTCACTGTTTGCCTTCTGATACATCTTAGATTAGTAGCTTTTTTTAGACCTTTTGTCTGTAAAACGGGTAACCTGCATACCCCAATGATGTTTAAAGCTGTCTTTGTGTTGTGTAATAGAACACTGCTATGGCTTGGAGCCTGTCCTCACAGTGCCCATCCTTTCCTCTCTTTGTATTCCTCACTTTAAGCCTGATTTCTTTCAGGGAGTGAAGAACAGATGTGACCTGTTGTAAAGTCTGGCACTTCCCTAAACTGTATCCTGCAGTGTTTAAGTACTCTAAGAAATGGGGCAGGCTTTAGAAAACACAGCCTCCCAACTGATATCATGCATCTAATAATAGCCTCTCAGGCAAGGAACTGTGCATGTGCCTCCTGCAAGCGATCACAGAGTCAAAGTAGACAGAGACATACAAGCTACAAGCTAAGAAAAACAGTTTCACAGGCTGGTGATAGATTTCTGTTCTTTCCATAGGACAAAGACATCAATTCAATATTGAAATGGCCAACATGGAGATAAGAAGACAGTTTTCTTCCCCATGGTTTTGCCATAAAAGGATTTATGCAGCTCTTACTGTTCTCATTGAGGACTGGCCTGAGTCTGTCTTGCATATGATTTTATGGCTTGTTTGCTTTTTTTGCATTACTCAGTGGATGCTGGCAATAATGTTGCACTTTCTGAGTGGTCAAATTTGTTAATAGCTAATGATACTAAAAGCTGTTGTGCACTGCTGTGATCATATTAGCTTTCCAAGCAAAACTTGCCTGAACAGAAATAGCAGTGTGCTGGTCTGTCCTAGATCAAAACAGCCATCAGGCTTCCATTTAAAAATTCACTGATTCTGCATCTGTATTCTAGTCTGGTTCAAGGCAAAGAACACTGTGTACATTAGCATTTCACAAGTTAGTAATTGTTCTCGAACGTTATGAGTTTCCGTAGAGACTGTTGGAATTAGATCTATTGCTTTTCATAGGAGAAAAACCAGGTCTATTCAAAAAACTGCAAGGAAACAAACGGGAAAATACTAAAAAAAGAGATGAGACTGTAAAATATTGAGAATATATCCCCATTTATCATAACCTCGTTCTTCCAAATATTTACATGTATTTAATTTTTTGTGAAGCACTCATTCAGATATGCTAGAAAAGGATATCATGACATTAACTTGCAAAATTACATGAAAGGTTGCTGCTTCTCTGTTCTTTCACTTGTTAAAACCTTCGGTGACATTGCTAATCATCAGAGAAGCACTGCAGGGCCTTGAGTTTTTATCTTTTTATACAGGTGAGTGAAACACAGATTGTTTGATATCAGTGTATTTATTGGCAATTTGAAGATTTTGTTCTTCCTGACAGGGCTTCTGAACTTGCCTTGATCTATAGAAGTATCACTGAGAGAAAAATACAGGGATGCAAGTCTAAGCCATTTTCTTGCTTTCTGAAACAAGAGGTCCAATAGGTTTATATTTAAGTTACAGAAAGAGTCCTCAATTATTTAATCTTTCTTTTCTCAATTATTTAATCTAATTTATTAAATCCCTCTCTTCTTCATCCAAATCAACTCCACTTGGATTTAGCAGTGTATTATTGGTCATAGGAAGCCCTTGGAAGTCAAAATACTACATTACATACGTACATACACCCAGTTTGAATTAAAAACATCTTTGTTACATGGAATTGCATATTTTCTTAATTTATGTGTTCAGGTGATTGGCAGTTAGAAAAACTGACAAAGATTTCTAGAACAAATGAAGAGTATTTTACTTTTGCCTGAGGATATTCACCCAGCAGATTCATACCACTTAATTAGTGCAATTGTTCACTTGAGATGTACCAGTGAGATGGAGAAACAATTAATGAAGCCAAATGATCCATTCAGAACTTACAGCAAAATTCTCATACTCTTTTTACAGATTCCAGTTCTGGCACTTGGCTGTTTTGGCTTCTCAGTAACTCTCAATGATATGAATGCTCACAGAACATATGGAAAAGATATATATCTGTGGGGTAGGGGGCTATTCTCTTCATCCGAAAGATTTCTAGTAGTGATTTGTGTTATAATTTCAGCCAAGAGAACAGTTAATAGTAGTTTAAGCCTGATCTGATCCTGGTGCTGAATTTCCTATGGTTCTGCTACTTCCTAGCACTGTTCAGACCCTTTCAGTTTATCTTGCAGAACTCAGGCCACAGTTGTACCTTGATACTGACATAGGAGGAAATTGAAACATACCACCATCTATTTCTTTGCATGAGAAGAGTTCCAGAGGAAAAGCAATATTCCCAAACTGAACTTTGCCAGAATATTTTTTAAATTGAACATTACAATGAAATTCTGTAACATTACACTGAATTTAACATACAAAACATGTATATAGATTCAATAGAAGACATCATCAATTTGGCAGTGTTTCATCAGACATCTTAGTTATCTGATTGCATTAATGCCACACATCCAAATTCTCCTTGTTCTGGAGTTATATCTCTCCCCATTGGAATCCAAGCCCTGGAGTCAAATAAGAAAATATCCCCTACTCTTTGAACTTGTTGGATCAAAGGAATGAATGACATCTCTGATCTCAGAGAACAGAAAAGCACACACTTTGGTAAGATCTTGCTCACTGTTAAGAAACCATGACTGGAGACACAGCACATGGTTAAAAGAATTACGGCCAGCCCATAAAGTCCAGAGCTCAAACTTCATCTGTGACTGAATTAATGTGATTTCTGGAGCTAATGCTCATTCAGTCCCACACTGAAAACTGCAGATCCAACTTTTCTGTGTTTGGAACATAATATTTAAGTATCATAAAAGTCATTAAGCTTTTCTCTAGCTAAACTTAATTTAATCAGAGCCTTTCTGGGCCCCTCATAACAGTCTGGGGTTTTCTGCTACGTTCCTGATGCATTGACATAATTTCAACTGCTATGAAAAAATGCCACCTTCAATCAAATAAAACAGCATCATTAGCTGGTTCAGCAAACTCCTCAGGCGTTAAGGAGATGTTGTGGAGTCAAGTGCTCTCTGTTAATTGGTTCACTCAGACTGCCTGGGGAAAAGTGACCGCCTGCAGCCTAGCGCATCCCAAAATGCATGCAGTAAATCGGCCCTCGTAGGCTCGGGCACGCTGGAGCTGTCCGGAGCTTGGGTGCGGACTGGGAGCTGTAGCCCTGTAATAAGAGATTATATATAGCCCTGTAATAAGAGATTATATATAGCCCTGTAATAAGAGATTATATATAGCCCTGTAATAAGAGATGTCTGCCGTGCCCTGGGGAGTCGCCGGTGGCCGGCTCGGCATTGCCACCTCCCGGCCCAGCCCCGGCACTCCCGGCCGCCGTTCTGCCGGGTTCCTCCGTTCCCAAACAGCGGCAGCGTGGGCAGCGCTGCGGGCACCCCGAGCCTCCGAGCGGTGCTGCTGGGCGGGTTTTGCCATGTAGGAAAGCTCTGGCCATGTAGGAAAGCCTGGTGAGCAGGGAAAGGTGGGGCACAATGGCACTGGGAATCCCTGCGTGTAAACCCCGTGTGACGGTATAAAGGTGCTATCGTGTTTGTGGATTCGCATAGGACGCTGCAGGTCCTCACTGTATTTTCAAATGTTAAGCTAGGCTGAGAATCCATTGTTGCAGCAGGGACGTCTTCACCTATCCGCTTTGTTGGCTGTACATGTTGCTGGCTGTCTTTTGGGCAAAGTTCAGTATTTCTTAACTAGCACCCAGAACAAATGAGCAGCAGCCTCATTTTCCTTGCCTGTGCTTCTCCATTTATCTCACCCTTCTGTGTAACCAATAGTTGGTAGAGACATACGGCATTTGTCCATCTCAAAAGTAAACCTAAGCCTAAAACATCTGTTCATTTGACAAATGGGTTAGACCTGATTTTCACCACACCCCTTGTCCTAGGATTTCTTATCACCTCTGTGTCAGATATCACTGGTGTAATGGCACCTGAACACTCAGTGGCCATACAGTGCAAAGTCTGATGGCTTAACTTAAGCTGTTGTGCAAGGTAGCTCTAGTGAAGCTGGGGGGTATTGCATAGATGATAGAAAATGCCCACATATTTTCTCCCACCAGCAGAACTGAGAGGGACACACGTTCAGAGGGGAGCATACAGTTGGGAGTCATATGCATTGTCAGTCTCTGGTGGTTTTTCAGTGAATACTTTGTGTATGACTTCTATCATGACTTTCGCTGTGAGTTTTTAAAGAAAGTGTACTTAGAGCTTGGTCTTATTTAGAGTCATTCCATTTGAATGTTTCTCAGCTTGCTGTGTATGAAACATTTTAACATCAAATTTAGAAAATGCACCCTCCCCTTACAGCTTCACAGGTGCATTTTCTATTTAATTTTCATTAATACATAAAAACATTAAAGTGCTGAGTGGTTAATAAATGTAACAAAACCAGCAGAAAAAATTATATAGTTAGCATTATATATCTTTTATTCTGTGACTCTGGTGGGATGAATGTGCCCAGCTATACAGCAGTCAAGGAGCCATTTTAATTAGAATTTAAATTAGATTTTGTAGACCTGTGAGGAAGAAGGAGGCAAAAACAAGCCAAGAAATACTACCAACTGCAGAGAAATCATCATGCACCAGCAGTGCTCTTGTAAAAACAGTAATGTTCTCTAGCATGATGGTACTGGAGAACAAAAGTGTTGCAAGCTCTATCAAGAAAGAATGTTTTTGGGAGGACTTCAGACAAGCAGGCATGAAGAGGGTTTCTACCTTTGAACCTCTCAGGAAAACACGTAAGACAGGAAAACCTGAGCTATCAGCAGTGTTTTAGATTTCTTGCATCAGGAGCTTTATATGTCGTTTTCCAAATGAAAAACTAATTTGATGAAAATTTTGTAATATCCTGTGTCAAAGCTAAGGCTAGGTTTTGGATTCTTTTTTCCTCTGGGCAAATAGCTCGTGCCAGACTTTGGGACTGGCAGCTCAGCACTTTCACCGCCTTTCCATTAAAATGAATTTAAATATTAAAATAAATTTATGGGTCTGCTATTTCTCAAATGGAGCAGACTTCATGGTGCTAATTGATAGGCAAACATCTCAGATCCTGTTTTTTCCTAGATGCAGGTCGTGAACTGAAACTTAGCCAGATTCAAAGTGCTGACTGAATAAATGCATCAATACTTGGGGTCTCACAGATCATAACATTTACTGCAAGGTCAATAGCTGTAATATGGACGCTGACTTTTGAGCTGTTTTTTCAATTAGTCACCAAAGTGCTGTGAAACTAAGTGTCTGGACTGGTGCTGACTAATGTGTGTATCACTGTAATTATCAGTGCATTTTGCCATATTTTTTATTGCTATAGAGTCATCACAGAGACACGCATGCAAGCCAGAAGGCAACATTTTTTCTTCCATAACGGCTAGTGGTATATAACTGCACTATTTTATGTCTGCAGGTATTTTCAGGCTTTTCTCTTTATTAAATGACGGAACTCTTTCTTCAGCTGGGGAAAATGACTGGTCTTGGCAATTACTCGGAGCGCAGAGAGCGAGGAGCCGATCTCTCCTTTTTCGCCTGCAACTCTGCTGCTTGTCCAGCAGGAGGAGCTGCAGGAACAAGGAGTCAGTTCCTCTCACACCAAGGAAAAACCTGGAGCGTTTGTCAGGAGAGTTCCCCTTTGTCTGAGCTACTGGACAACAGGTCAAATACAAGATGTTTTCTTGAGGGACTCATTTATTATAAACCGATTTATTATAAACCTCATTCTTCGTTTTGCAAGGAGTAAAAGGTCTATCTAGTAATCAAGACTGTTTCCAAGCCCTGGTGTTGAGTCCTCATTTATAGCAAATCTCTCAAGTTTCAGCTGTCAGTCATTAGCAACTGAGTACATGACATTTGTGCAAATCCAGGTAGAAGAGACATAAATATTGTTGAAAAGGATAGTATAGGTTTAGCTTTTTTATTACTTAGTGCAGTATTTTTAAACAAATAGAGTAGTGCAACTAAGCAAAGGAGACTGAAATGGCAGCCTAAATAAATTGACTGTGCATGGATAATAGATATTTAACTACGGATAAAAGGAAGTTCGGCTATCTACTCAGCATATAATTTTTCCTGTACCTTTCTTGTATATTGGTCTGTTTCATTACTAAAATGTATGCATCCTGCTGCTGTATCTTCGTCTATATCCTTGCTCTTTTCTATGGAAGTTTTTTTCTTATTGTTCATTTGTCTTACCTTAAGACTCTGTCATCACCAGATCCTGTGACATGTTCTTTGCTTGGGTTTGATTTCATTCCCACACTTGTGCCAACAAACACTTTTGTACTTGGCAAAATTATACAATGGCAGCAAATAGACCACTTATGTGCTCTAAGTTAAGCAAGTGCAAAGCTCTCTGTAGGATTTTGGCCTTACTCATACCAAGTTTATCCAGTAACTTCCATCTGGTTAGGTTTTGCTGGCTGGTTTGGTCATTATCTCTGCTCCTCATGTCTCTTTCTCAAACTGTTCAGTGTTACAGTGATCTCTTTCCCTCTCTCATTAGGTGTTTGTTAGACCAAGACACATAATCATTCATTTACCAAGTTGGGCCCTGTAATAAACTGGAAAATAACTGACAGAGTCCTAAAAGCATTTGATATTCATGCAAAAGGAATTAATATAAAGATATTTGGCACCCCAACAACCTGGATACTTATACTGGATACCTGCTTTTTGCCATGCTCTCTTTTATAAATGCTCCATGTGCAGCTCTGGTAGAGCTTTGCATTCTGGCACAGGGTGTCACACTACATCTTCCTTAATTCGGTGTGCATTTAAACTGTGAGACAGAAGCAGCTTCCGGGCCAGGTAGAAAATATCCAAATTATACTTTACCCAAGTTTGGGCTTAGATATGAGTCCAGAACTTCACTGCCCCTGAAGCAGTATTTTTTGGGTGGTTTTCTCAATGCTTCCCCAGAGTTCCAGAGCCATGGTCATGAGTGTTGGCATGATGGTTTGCAGAATATCTAACTTTCCAGTCATATCAGCCTGACAAGCTCCTAAATCCAGATAAAATAGTAGCAGAGTCTTACTGAGGTGAAATTTGTCTTATTTGCCTGTTTCATCACATGGTCAAAGGATGCATTAGCAGCTGCTTCACTGGGAATAAATTTATGTTGGTCCTGCCACACACAGAGTTGTCACAGTCGAGAATTGCTTCAGTCAGATTTAGACAGAAAAATCCCCTTTCCAAAGAATGAGTGAGGCAAAGCCAGAGCTAGTTCTGGAAGCTTTCCATGCCAGACTAGGCAATAATGTCAGATCCTCTCCTTCCTTTAATCAAAAGAGTGAACTTTCAAGTATGTGTCACTGTGAACATATTTATCTGTTTAGTTACTTGATGAGGTGGAAACAGGACATGGTCACAAGGGATAACCACAGAGCAGCCAGGCTGGGAGTGGTCCTCACAGAGCTGTGCAAGTCTTGAACTAAAAATGAAGACAATATGAGGCTGGGCTGCCTCTTCCTCAAAAGGCAGGATCACCATGGTTTTGATGGAGAAGATAATGAAAGGAGGCTGCAGCTGCACATATGCCACTCTGGAGTGGTTCTAGGAATTTCCCCATGTCTGTCTGCCCAAGATCCTGATGAGATCAAAATATTGTGATACTGTTGTAGATGTTTGTCTTTAAGTAGGAAACTGAAAATCCAGTGTGTTTGGCATCTCTTCCTGACTTCTAATACCTTTCATGCAAGAATCTTAAGCTGCAAACAGGTGGATCTTGAGGGTGTAAATCTGGTGTTGTATCCTGATAACTGCATGCACATGCATACAATCTGGGCATTGAAGTGCTAGTGCTTGAAAATACGTAAGGGAGAAAAAAAGTGGAGCTACATTTGATACTATTGTGAAGGAATTGCACTGCTTCTGAAGATTGCTTTATGTATGCACTTTCTTTAAAGTCAGGGCAACTAGAATTTTTTCCAGTTTCTATACCCGAGTCAATGTGCCTAGGGAAATGCAGGGTCTCTGTTGGTCCTATTCTAAGTCTAGTTGAGACTCAGGGATGGATGCCACCATTATCTTCCTCATACTCATCTTTCTGGAGGCCCTTCCTTTGTTCACTGTCTCCTGAAACAAAATTTTCCTGCCACTCAGTTCAGACTACAAAGAAAGTGGTTTTTGTTCCCCTTCCATTGCTTGTATTTTTTCAACTATCACCTTATCTCCAGCCTGAATGGTGGCATCTTCATTTGTGTCTTGTTGAAGTCGTGTCTTCATTTGAGTATAGCTCCAGGTTTCCACTTAAAACTTCACAGACATGATACCTTTAATCTGTTAAGAGCAGTGATCCTGTCCCAGTGGTCCTTTAAAATATGTAGATATAAAAAGTCCAGGATCAGTAATCTTTCACCTCTGTAAAATAATTACTTATTAGATTTTTACCAAAAAATAAGGATGCTTAATTTTCTCTCTAAGTGTGTCTAGGGCTTACACAAATTTTTACATCACCAGCATTCTAATTATCTAAAATAAATGTGAGTGTAAACAAAAAGCATATTTTCTCATTACTTAAAAAAAAGTAAGTGGATCTAAGTAAGTATAATATGGTGTTTTATTTTGAAAGATAATAGATTAATCCTCAAATGTCAGATAAACTCAGAGTTTGGCTTGATTCTAGCTCAATTTCACAAATTAAAGGCAGTAAAACATAAGTTCATGGACTATAATTTTAAATAATCGTCATTGATGAATGAAACAGTTTTAAGAAAATAATCCCCTTATCTTTTTATGTTAGATACAGTTAACTGTGTCAAATTTCTGAAGAAATGTTGCATCAAATGTGTATCTGTTGTTAGATTCCCCAAGCTCGTAACAAACTTGGTAGAGATAAACAATTAGATTGTTTGGTTTTAATATAGAGCAAAAGAATATTGAAAATATTCTTCTTTGATACAGATTATTGTAGCAAATGGGTGTCACCGTCAGAGTGGAGTCTTATTCTGGCATTTCTTGCTAGAATAAGAAATATTTGTATATTTTAAGGGACTAGCTCTATATAATAATCTCTACAAGGGTAGAGTCCCTAGTCCTTCTTCCCCACTCCTCCCTGTCACTGAAAAGGATAAATTACTGCTGTATATTTACTACAGTTTTTCTTTATCTTCATTTACTAAGTGCCCTTTATCTCCCTGATACGTAATTAATAATAAATTTGGTCTTGGGGTTATTTATATTTGTAACTTTACTCTTGGGGAATCTTAACCAGTTCGAACTGTATCTGACCTCATTTTTCAACTTTTTCTTAAGAGCAAAGTTATTAATCTTCAGATGTCTAAAGCTGAGTCACGCATTAATGTTCTCAAAGTAACAACCACAAAAAGTCCCTGCTAGCCTTTTTCTTTCTTTAAATTTTGTTTTGGTAGAGGCCCTACTAGCTAACCAAGAAAGGTCATTCCATTCTGTGGCCTCAGCTTATTTTTGCACTTGCACTTCTGCTCTGATGTCATGAGCAGTACAATGCTGGCATAATCAGAAGTATAGTTATGTCCTTGAAAGCTATTAAAATCACTTATGCATTCCTTAAATCATGACAGAGGTATGTGAATGCACATATGCACACATCCATGAGGCTAAGGACTTTGCCAGTTTGGTAGGAGTCACTGCAAGTGACTGCTTGTTATTAACTAAAACCTTAAAATACCAGTAATAATAACTATTGGACTTTCAGCTACATTGTTTTGTCCATCATTTGTATTGACATGCCTCCTCTTTTTTTTTGCCACAAACTAGCCACTCCTTTCTAATGTGAAGAGAAAGCAGAGCATTAATTGTTTGAATGGAACATGGGGATAACAATTACAATGATTTCCAGGGTGCATTTAGTGATCCTGAAAGCTGAGCATCAAAGCATTTCCTTTTGTTTCACATTGTTACAAAGCATATCTATAGAGGTACTTGATGAACGTATTTTTTCCCCCCTTTTTCTGTTGCAAGGACTGTTCTGGCTTCCCACTATTGTCCCTGTTCTCCGTTTTTGTCCCCATGCCTAGTGCATGTCTGTGCCATGTCTGTGCCACTGACTGCTTCGGTTGGCAGGTCACATGTGCTGCATGTTGCACAACTCCTTGCCCTTCAAAAACCTTTAACTCCATTTTCTCCTCTGATAGCACAGCAGTGTGCCTGCAGCTCCTTATTTTTCATACTTAAACTACCTAGGTTGTGTAAGAGGCACAATATTGGTGGCCTCTGCTTTGGAGAGTTCTTTGTGGTGGCTTTTAACACAGGAGAGCAGAACCTGTATGTGGCAGAAAACAGGAATGAGAGCTGCTTACCAAAGTAATCATTACTAGTCTGACCAGCTGCACCAGGTCAATGAGTAAAGGACCCATTTCTCTCTGTGCCTGTCATGGCAAAAATATACTGTGTGTATAATTTTGTGTACTGATGATACCAGTAGCACTGCTAATTTCACCAAAATTCATGTAGCCTGGGTTTTTAACCATGCATCGATTTTGGAGGTCCCCACTAGTGGTGGCATTACTGGGAGAGATTTCTACAGATGTAAATCCTATCCCAAATTCCTCAGAGGTAGAGAGTGCCCAGCTCCTAAATATCTTCCTTTCCAGCTCAAGAGAAGGTGGTTAGAAATTACTCAGAATTTGTGAAACTGTAAACTAATTATGACCCCCACCTGCTGAAGAGCAGAGGATTCAGGAAACTGGTGTCAGTGGCCAGAGCCACTTAGTGGGAAAAGTCTTGCAAGAAAAAAAAAGGGAAAAGAGAATGATCCCTATTTATCTCCTCCAGAACTGACCAAGCAGCTCTATATCCTCTTTAGGGGTCATACACAATCAGGATGGCAGGAGCAAGCTCAGCAGTTTCAGAGTTGAAAGCCTCTTGGGCAAGCAGAGGCATTGCTGGTAGAAGGTGTAATGTTTTTGCTTCCTTCGCCTGCTTCAGTGAATCCATTCTTCACTCCTTGTAATCTTCAAGTATTCCAGATTTTGCTGTTATACAGAACTTTATTCCATGACAAATAAATGAAAGTTGCAGTTGTGACCTTCTTCTGCCTCTATGCATGCTGAATTTGAAATTACCACTACAGTAAACCCAGGAACATCCATGTACCTCATCCAAATGATATAATAAATATATCTGCTGGCTCCTGCACATGCAGTGGAGTATTAGAAACCTGAAGTGTTTTCCTGTGTTTACCCATGGCTGTTTATGTTTGGGTATGCTTCCTCTACATGTCACTATGGTCTTGCTTTGAAGTCTTGGACTAAAACTTGTACTGCACTGATTTCCAAAGCCTTTGTGTACATAAAAGGGCTGCTAATGATGCCAAATATCACTAGTAAATGCTGGATTTCACAATGTAGAAGAGCTGGGCTGGAACAGGTTTCCAGGTTTCCATTCAAATACATCATTCAGATGTTTCCTTAGGAAGCAGGAGAAGCTTTTAATTTGAAAGAAAAAAAACAAGGCAAACCTTTTCCATGAGCTTATACAAGTCAGAGACCAAATGTCTGTGCTTCACTTTGCTCTTAGGAATCTGCAGGTTCTGGTGCTTGTGAAGCTGAGGACCTGCACTGTGTAGCTCTCATCACTGTTTTCAACAGATTTTTCTTAATATATGAGCTTCCTTAAATATCCTAATATCAGACAAAAGAGCCATTGTTCAGTAATGTCAGAGAATGAGATGGGGATTAGTATTATTCCACCAATCTAGTATATGCCTGGGTAAGAATTTTATTTCCAGTAAAGTTTTGAAATTCACTTGCAAGGGAGAATTAACTTCAACAGAGAAAGTTGAACCATACATTTTCCTACATACTAACTCAAATCCTGTGCAGCTGTAGTGCAACAGAAATTTTGATTTTGACCTATTTTTAATTTCACCTCTTCTTTCTTCATAGATATGCTTAGGTACTCATTCCCACAATTGTACAGTCCCATCAGTTTTGCCTACAAACCTGAAATTTTCTATGAGGGCTGGAAATGAGCACCAGAAAATTAAAAAGTGGGATAAAATGCTGATGTTTGCAGTGCTACTGAAAAAAAGACCCATGGAACCGCAAGTTTACAATGGTACCTGGGCGGCTGTGAGACCCTGGTGTGTTTTTTGTTGCAAACCTCTTGCTCTGTGGAAGGTGGACAGATGGTGAGGGTTTCTCTCTTAGAAGGCAAACATTTGGCTACCTCTTCTCTAGGAGTTTTTGACTAAATACTTTGATTAAAATGATACTTTTATATCATCTCAGGAGCACAAATACAGAAATTTGAAGCCAAAACAGCACCCAGAAATGCTCGATTGCTTGGTACTTTTACAGCTCATCAGAATCTGGTCAATCCTTGAAAATAATTAAACCGATCTAAGTCAAAATTCAGAAATATTCAGTAAGATTTATACTATGACAAAATGTCACCACACTGGATCACATATCAGCTCTGTAATCAAGGAAAGGCTGTTATGGTGCTATTTTATGTACTGTTATGCCAGATGAGGAAACCAAACGTGGTTCCACACAGCACTCATTTAGCAAAGCTCCCACTAACTGCGGTGACCGGGAGAGTTATCTTGAGGCAAGGAAGGATTCTCATGTCTCTGTGTGCATTTGGCATGTCTTCTATATGTTCTGTTTTCTAAAATGGCCTCACCTTCATGTGAGCACCTCATATGGCTTAGAAGGAGCCTTTGTGATGTGCTGTAATATACAACAGGGGCAATGCTGAGGTTCTGGGTTGTGGAGGGGGCTCCCCCAGAATTCAGCTCCATTTATCTTCCGGATAGTGTCTCCTTCTCTGCCAAGACATCTCCCCTGGTAGGCAGCAGTGGCTGAACTGCCAAAGCTGAATGACAGCTGCTACCCAAACTAGAATCAAACCAACAATTTGCAGGAAAAGCATCCTGTTCTGAGCAATCACATTTCATATTTCAGGAAGAACTGTCTGTGACACCTTCACAATAAGGCATATGCCAATTTTTGGGTAATGAATGTGGTTTTCTGCCATTCAAGACTTCGGAAGCCTTCCATCTTATGGCTAACCTGATTTACTACATATGGTAAGGGAAGGCACAGAATTTATGAACCTGTGTTTCCTGATGGTGGTAGATTTGAGTTTTTATTTTCTTTTTCCATTAAATTACAATTGTTAGCTTTATTTATCTTCCCAGCTTTTGTATAGGATGTTGCAGGATTTGTTAAAAGCGCTGGATCTGTGAATCTATACTACAGCTGACTTTGAATAGCTCACTTGTCTGCATTCACAATCTATCTTTCAATAAGCAGCACAAAAGAAAAAATCCAAGTAATGCTGCTAGTTAGAAGTTTCCCCTGTTGCTCATCAAAAATAAACACATCGTTAGCTTAAAGCCAGCTGAAAGTTTTAAGGAGAGTGGATAGAGGCTGCAAAGCCCTGGTTAAAAAGAAAGAATTTTTAGAAAATGGATTTTAAAAACCGTGTAAATATAGTTTTTACAGATGTCAGAAAGAATTTAAGAAAGTTGCACTAGGTCTTGTACACCTTGTGTTTTTCTTCCTCTGAAATTTCCCCACAAGCTTTTAGCTTGCTTTAGCTAATGAATTTAAGACTATTATTCAATATGTGTTTACAAACACTGGAAGGGGATGTTTCTCTGCAGTGGAAAGGGTTCTTTTACATAGCTGTGTTTCCATTCTCTGATGTGAGTGAGGTAATCTGTACCTAGTCAGTGCTTTGGAGTGTTTAAAAAGTGTGTTCAAAATAAAAGAAAAATAAAAATCTTCTAGATTTTCTATATATTAGATCCCTTTTATTCACTTGCAAGATGCCAAGAACCTAAACAAAAGTCTGTCTATCTATGAAGAGAGCTATCAGGCCAAAGAGGGTCTCACTGAGCTTTTGTTCACCTGTTTGGTTTGTCTAAAGCCTTTCATGCGAGTCGTATTTCTGAATTCTGTTGTTCATGTTTTACGGGAATGGATAGCTGGTTGTACTGGGTTTGCGATAAAAAAACAGGTGATCATTTTAAAGCCTTTTGTAAAGGAGCTGCTTTGAGATTTAGCCCAAGTTGACTGCGATCCTTTGCATTTGGGGCTTGAGGCTCAATGTGTGCTGTGCTGTTCCTGTGGTGCTTTGGAAGGCACAAAGGCTGGGGTTCCCTCTGTCCCACCCTTGCTCCCAGGGATTAGCACTTAGCAGCAGTAACTAACCACAGCGGTCTTGCAGAGAAGCCAAACCCTATAAGCACAATTTGCATGTAGAGCACAACCCCTGTTATGGCAAAGGAGCACAGCCCTCTTGGTTTCGATTGCCATGTCACCCAGATGAGTTATGTCACTATTATATGATACAACTCATTATGAGGAAGATAAGGTTATTCCCCTGGAACCTGATGGCTGTAAGTTGTATTGTTTCTACACAGCACTATTAATTCCAGCTTGATAGACTTGCCTTAAATAGCAGAGAGGGATTTTGAACAGTTTTCTGTTGAATTCAAAGGGTTCAAATTTGAAGGGTGTTCTCCGGCCTCAGCAATACATTGTCAGAGTTCATATTCCTCTAAAGCACTCATATTCAAAGGTAGCTGCTGCTTCTGAGCTGCTCTGCATTGCCATCAAGGTAATATCCCAGTGCTGATAACCACTCTCAGAATCATGAAAAGGGAAAAGGGAGCTTTTAGCTCTGCATCTGCCTCTTCGAGTTCTTCCCAGACAGCTTTGTCCATCTCAGAGCAAGAAAATGGGAGGTCTGTCCTACTATTTCATACATCCACATGACAGACTTCATGGGATGACACCATGGGAGTTCATGGTGCCAAAAGGCTGCTGTGTGACTTCCAGAGGGTTTGAAGGGACATTTACACCCTAAATAACAAAAGACCTTCCTTGTCCTGGTGTAAGCAGACAGAGGAAGACACCATTGTAATCTCAGGAACTCCTCTTGGCCCTGTTAGACTGATCTCACACACCAGCAGAAGGAGAGAGCTGTGTAGGCACCCTGGTGGCCTGTGTCCACACCAAGTCCTCTTGAGTGAGTCCCTGTGCAGAAATACCCAGTGGTGGCCACTGCCTCTCTGGACAGCTTCAAGTAATCAAGTGTGCTCTCAAGGATGCTCTGCTTGCTGTCTCCTTCCAGTCTTCTACAGATCAATTTTTGACCTTGTAACCTTTACACCCTTTCCCTTTTTTTCCCATCTGTTGTCTCCTGGAAACAGTTTTTGTTTGGGGTTTTGTGGGTTTGGTTTTAGATTTGGGGGTTTTTTTGTATTGTTTTGGGGGCTTTTGTTAAGGCCTTTCCCTTCTGGGAAGGGCTTGAAAATTTTGTTAGAGCCCAGAGCAGATGAAATGATATGTTGTCCTGGGTGCAGCCAATGGTTACTTGGGAACCTGGGAGCTTGGCTGTGACCCAAAAGGTCTAACCTGCCTGGAGATAAGGTGCTGGGCTCCTGGGGTTGGCAAGAGACCAGAATGTGGTAAAAGCTGAATTGCCCAATCAGGCTGAAGGGGTAGGAGCTCTGCTTGCTCCAGCAGAGATTGGAGGGAATGTGTTGCTCTTTTGAAACTCAATAATTCTGTCAGAAATTGTACATCCCAAGAGAAGTGTGCTTTGTGTTTCCTAGTAATTGGTGAGCAGTGTGGGAAAGAACATAGGAATTTTCATACAGGCAGCTGTTTTGTAGGTTTTCCTGAGGCTGGTAATGGCTAGGATTTGGCCCATGGTTTTGAAACCCCAGGCCAGGACACACAGAAGAAAATGTTAGCAGAAGGTTTTATCCAGAATGACTTCTTTAGTTAACACAAGTGAGGTCAGCTCTGGGACATGAGATTTTCATAAGCAGAAGATAACCAGCCCAGCTGAGAAGTTTGTACTGGAGATGTCAAGTTCAGCTGGAAGAAGTTTATATCTGCACATTTTCAGTCTGCTGAAGCTCAGGAAGACAATTTCTCATGCAAAGCATTCGAGACTCTTAGCATCAGACTATGCTGCTGGATCTTGATGTTCTTTAGGGTTCCAGCTTGGGGTTGGAAAAATATACCTGCAAATTGTAGGCAGTCATGTTTGACTGTAATGGAATTTCACTTCTTGTGGCAGCCACCCATATAAGAGGAGTATACCTTGTACCAGTGCTGCGTGCTGGAGTTTGGTGCATGTCTTCTGCCAGACCTCACAGTTAAATGTGTGCCTAACTATCTAAAACACTATGGTTTTAAATATAGGGTGGCATTGTAACAGCTTTACTCAGCAGCTTTCTGCAAATAAAAGCCACTTTATTAAAAAAATTCCAGATCAGCTTACAGCCTAACCCCAGTCATTGACAACCATTTATAACAAACCTTTACTTTTCAGGGAATGGGACTCACACAAATTATTGAAAGATCAAGCTTGTGGCTGACATACTTTCTAAAGATCTTTAAAATTAGATACCTCTGATATACTTGCAGAGTGAATTCAAATATAATCTTTTAATATAGGTCTTTTAATCCTTCTGCAGGGGCTGCATTGGCAGCAGGACCATGTCTTGGCCAGGCTTGGGAGATTTGGGTCCCCTCTATGCTTCCGAGCCCAGGGTGACTGCCCCTGTGCTGAGGGGTGCAAAGCAGAGGTCCCACAGCCATCACTGGTACAGGTGTTCATCTGTCCCTCAGCCACAATGATAGATAAAGAAAAACCTGAAGACTGCTTTCTCCACCTCCCAAAGACATTTTTTGGCAGGTCTGGTGATTTCATCCAGACATTAAATAGCGTTGTTTTATCTTCTTCCCATCACTGCCAAAAGCTCTGAATACTTGTGTGTCAAAAAAACAGATCTGCTTTAGATCTCAAATAATTAAAATAGAAATCATTAAAACTTTTTTTAAAAAAGCTTAAAACCTGTGAGCTGAAATAAGCTGGAGATTTATTCAGTTTTAAGAAATGGGTTCTCCAGTTGACAGGAGTTTAGAAATCTTTTTCAGGTACCTACAACCTGTCCATCTCTTAATCTCTTCACCAAGAACTGATGAAGAAATTAGCCTCAAAAAAAAATTAGCTTAGAAACCTGTCTGAACTTGATGCTCTTTCTTTTTTTCCAGCACAGGCTCATTCGTGAAAACATCTTGTTCTTTCAATAATGGCCATTTTTGGATGTTTTCTTTGATGGCTTTAGGTTTAGCAGGTTGCTAGTACTACTGTCTACCAGGCATTCCCCTGAAGGACTCTGCAGTGGGTGCATTGCTGGTAAACTGCAGCAGTGTGAGTCCATCCTTTTCTTCTGAAATTTCCAGAAGCAAAATATATTGCTCTTCCCACAGTTTTTCCTTTTGAATCTATGGAAAATTAGAAGTAAATTCACAAATGTAGCTCTTCCATTGCAGACAACAAAAAACTGTTTTGTTGAGAACTTAAACCACATTGATATTGCTATATTTAATCCCTCGAATGACTTTTGCCAACTAATAAGTAATTTAAAGAAATTCTGCATCAAAACTTAGATACTAGAGTATTACTGTGCCTGCATACTGCAGGTTTACATGCAACAGCTCAAATATACTTTTGATCATGCTCTTTAGCATTCATTAGGTCTCATGTAAAAATAGGTCTCCTAAACCTTAGGGACATAATCTTCCATTTTGCTTATAAATCAATAATAATGGCACATTTGACTTTTAATATTCGATGTTCTTCTGTTTCAGAACTAGGACAGAAGATAAATGTACACGTACCTAAAGGAATCCCAGTTCCACCTCAGACTGTCTATTTTCATAAAAGGTTCCATATGCTGACAAAATCCATACTGTGACCTTCCTTCTGCATTTCTCATTTATAAAGTTTCTGGAGATGCACTCCAAAGACACATTTCTTATTTAGAAAGAACAATTTTATTCAAAGAGCAAATAATGACTCTGAACATTTGCTTATTCCAAAAATGTGCTTTTTCACATGGGATCACAGGATCAGTCTGCTCCTCTCTAGCAGCAGCAAAACAACCTTTCTTGCTATTAAATTATTACATCTTTTCTCTGCCAAGTTTGCCACCAGAGAGCTGCACAAGGAGTGAAGGGACAATGACAGATGTGTACCACAGCTAAAACGCACCTCTTCCCATGCAAAAAATTGCCAAGCAATGCCCAGGAGCAATTCTGGTAGTCAGGGACTTCATGGTCCCCTCCACTCGCCGTGCACCCCCCAGATGCTGTCTCTCCTACTCGCGGCCAGGGGTGCTGCCCCTTTGGCCCGGCAGCACGGTCCGACAGACAGGGGCTGCTCTAAGGAAGATAAAACAGGAGCATTTCCAGAACAACACGGTGGAATGATTCACAGATACACAGCTCCACTACATCGTCAGCTATCCCAAGTGATGCCCGTGTCTCCTACATTTAGTATGGAATTCTGTGCATTTTCTTCCTCTCCAAACGGGTTAAAAAATGGACAGTACAAGACAAATTAAATCATCTCTCTAATTACTTCTGGAAAGCCAAACTCCTCCTCTGACACTTTAAAGCTTTATCTCCAGCTGTGACTTGGCGTACCTCCTCTGTCCTGGTTTGCCTACGCCCTCTTTGGGTATATTCTCACCATTAACTAAAGGTTGTTCCCCAAAACACTCCGGTGCGGCATCCCGTGTGGGAGCTGCAGCTCAATAGCCTCCTGTCTCCCCTCCATCTGAGCTTCTGGTCTCTGCCGGGGCTTGCTCCAGCTCTGTTTATCCCGGCGATTCAATACTGTCTGCCGCCTGGTAGCTATGAGTTTCCCGAGGTTACTCCCAGCTGTGGGAATTGTCCCAAAACATCTCTGCTCTTGCGACTGCTTTAGCCAGCACCTCTTTAAAATGCAGGCTCCAGGTGATTGACTTCCGAGTAAGAGGAGCTGAATGGGTTTAGAGAGATTAACATTCTAGCAGTAAGTGGCAGTCATTCCAAGGAGCTAAATCAAATTCTCAAGTGCTCATTAGCAACAGGGGAGAAAGGAAAAAAAATAAAAAAATAAAAAAAGAAGGGGAAAAAACTAGTTTGAGAACTTAAAAAAGAATGAGCACATAATGGAGAGACGTGGTGGAAGCTGTTTTTTCATGAGAGTGTTTCATAGACGGCCATCTCCCTAAAACACCAGGTCATGGGGTGCTGCTGCATGGCATTTCCTTGTAACACAAGGCGGGAGGTGCAGCTGCCCCAGGGTCACTCCAGGTTCAGGATCAGCGCGGCAGCTTTGGCTGGCAGGATGCGTGGAAGCCATGCCGAGCTCCGGCGGCAGCGGGGAAACTTCCTCGGCTGCCATTTGCTGTCCAGCCTCGGAAGGACTGCTCTGCACCCTGAAAAGCAAAATACAAGTCTGCGTGATGAGTTCACTCGGGTCAGCCGGGGCGCTTCGCGTGCTCGTAATAATTTGTCTGTTCGGAGTGTGCTAACAGGACAGAATTGCAGCAATCCTTGTGAGGGGGAGGTAAGCAGGACGCTCATCACTTGGCAATCCGGACCAGAGACGCTGCTCTGCCTCGGGGCTCGCAGGGACAGGGACAGTGACAGTGGCATCACCGCAGGTCCTGGAAGGTGTCAGCACACGGCCGCTGCCAGGCTCCAGCAGCAGCGGCGCTGCGGCGGCCGTCCCCGGCACGGCCATCCTGCGCTCCCCCGCCGCTCCTTCCCCTCCTGCCGCTGGCCCCGTCCTGCCTTGGGAGCAGGGGGAACCGTGGGTCCGAATCCTACTACTGAGTGCAGTAGTTTACATTTACACAAAATATTTACGGCTTTTTCTCAAGCTTGTTTTCTTGGAGTTCTGCAAATCATGCAAACAGATTTTTCAGTTTAGGCAGTTGCACTGCAGAACTTCACCTGTTCTCACTAAAAGCGTACGAAAAGGCGTAAATAAGAAAGATCTGGAATTATTAACAGCTCGTCCCATAACAGTAAAATCAGCTCTACCTGAGTGCAGAGGGAAGTCCCCATTTACCTTTTACATTTCAGAAAAAGCAGAGACAAATCCTGCCCCAGGTTCCCTTTGCTGCTTGACTTACTCAAAGAAATATTTTCACTGCTGTTTCACACAGCACTAATGAGTTTAAAACTCAGTGGGTTCACAGCAGCTGAACGGCAGCAAGAGTACAACCCTGAACTGTACCCAGCTACAGACTCGCCTGCAGGGAAGGAGGAAAACCCAAAAACACTCTGCAGGCTTGAGTGCCTGAAGAGAAGTTGTCTAAGGGTTTGGTTTAAATCAGGCACCCACACCTGGCTTTGTGCACATCAGATTTCCTGATGCCAGCCCTCCCAGGTTCTGCTTGGCTGCTGGCTCATGCTGCTCCATTCCCTACACTCTCCACCTGCTCTGCACAGTGTGCTTTGCCTAAGTGAGGCTCACCCTTGGCACAGGAGCATGATGGAAAGTGCCTGGGTGTTCTGGCAACAGAGTCAGCATTAAGCCTGGAGACAGTTGAATACATTCCTTTGACCAGCACCCACGTTTTTCAATGCCTTTTAGAAAGCAGCTTTCACTGAAAAAGAGACAGCAGCAAAGAGATCAAGATGTCAGGAAATGCTTTTGCTGACTTGGTGTGAAGAAAATATTTTTCTTATCCAGAGCAGCAGAAGAAGCTGAATAAGTCACTTGACCTTCCTTCCTTTCCTCTTCTTACCCTCTAGGCCTTCTGCCTCTGCAAAGGACATTTCTTCAGCCATTTGCCATCCTGTCTAGCACATTTCTTCATTATTTTTTCCCCTACAGAGTCAGCTCTTTGGACTATTCAAAACACCTCTTATTTTCTCCTACCTTGCACTGATGGGCACGGCAAAGACTTGTGTTTGCATCCATCACACACACAGTGGTTATAGAATTTTGCATAAGCCGTAGCTGAAATGATAACAAGTGAGTTTTCTTTCTGGTATTCTGGATCTCTCTGCTATAGTCTCAATAGCTTACAAGCTGCAAATTTGTGGATCTAAGCCCATTATGCTTGAAAGCACTGCATACTGCAAAAATTCGGGCAGGAATTTGAGTCATTTTGCTAGGAAGTGTCATGCATAGCTCTCATGATCACTATTACAAAGTATGATCCTAATTAAAAGTAACCCAAACCACAAAAAGCACCTTTGTGTTCAGAATCCTGATGGTTTGCTAGTGTAAATTATTGTTTCTTTCCCTTCTCTGGATTTCTTTGTTCCTCTAAGCCAACACAGGTAAGGAGCCGAAAGCTGGATCTTTTTTCTATGATACCATGCATCTGCACCACCAGTACAGTCCCCACCAAAAGCACTGTGGGTACAACATAGTCTCCAGGCTCATAATTAACAGTGATGATTAATGGCAAAGTATCTGTCAGAAACTGTGGGAATAACAGCTCATCCCTTAAGGAAGGGAGATGCACAGGATGACCTCTTAAAGTCTCTTCCAGCACTGTGACTGTGACAACACAAAGACAAAAGGCCCCCAGCTTGTTTTTCAAGTAGTCAGCTCTTTTCAGGGTTGCAGCTAACAGGAAAAAAACATCCTTTCATCTGCAAGCAGAGCTTATTGATAGGTATGCAAAATTTGGTTTTCTTCTTCCAATTATTACCACAATTGTACTATGATGCTGGCTGCTAATGGCAGCCTCTCTGCTCAAAATAATGCTTTTTGTGAAGCTGTAATGTGTGGATCTGGAAATGGAGCCCTGATTGCAGTAGATGTCCTGATGTCTTGTTAGTTTAGAGACCTCAACCCAATGAACTTTTTTAGAATTCATTCCAATTATGTACAGTAAAATTAATATTTTCTTACCTGTTTGAATGGAAACAGTTTATAATAGAGAAGAATGGAAACACCGTATCTCAGAGATTTAGATTTTTGTAAAGCCATTTTCATCATTGCTCTTCTACCTTCCACAAGAAAACTATGAACAAGAGCACACAAGTCAATGAAAATTTCAATTTTTAGTATAGATCCTCACCTTGAAAGGGGAAAACTATTTGACCTTGTGAAATTTTTCATGATGCTGATGTGAAAGGAAGTGTGATGGCATGAAACTGGTGCCACTGCAGTAGCTTGTGGGCACAAACAGGTTTGCTCCCAGGTGGTGGACATTCCTCGATAACTGAGTGCTTCCCTCCCTGCTGCAGTCAGTAGCACCTCCCTGGTGGCTCAGGGGCTGTTAATGCAGAGTAAGATGGCTCTGACCACAACTACATTTTGGGAGTGCTTAGATGATTTCTCTGTCAGCTCAGCTTCAGCTTGTACTAACAAAGTGGTAGCAGATGGGAGAGAATAGGGTCAGAACACTCTAGGATTTTGTGTGGTTTCTGTCTGAAATATTTCTCGGATGTTCAATGCCTCCTTCTAGATTTCTCCACTTGCTCCTGCACACTTGGTAGAATGTATGGGGTTTTTTACTGTCTGCAG
>NC_031771.1:46388426-46612684 GCF_001522545.3 Parus major
GGGTTTGCGCGGACACCCCCGCCCGACCCTCCGCCGGGCGCGGCGCGGGCCGGGAGTAGCGGCCGAGCCCGGAGGGGGGGCTGCGGCGTAACTTGAAGCCTGTTGAAGTGCAGAAACGTCCGCGCCGCCGGGCGCCTCGCCGGCTGCCGGGGAAGGTGAAGTGGGAGAGCCGGAGCCTCTCTGCTCAGTATCAGGCAGCTCCCCTTTTATTCCAAACCAGAGAAACATCGGCTCGTCTTCTTATCAGCTGGTCTGAGTGTGGTTTTTCTGGTTATCGGGTGTAGTAGTGCGAAGTGGCACTTTTCTGTCGATTTTCTTTTTTTTTTTTTTTTTTTCCTTAAAGGATCTTAGTCTGATACTTTGAGCCGAAGAGGTTTAGTTTTCTCTCTTTAAAGAAGCTGGCAGTGGCGTGCAGACACCAGGATATGTGCTCCCAGGCTGCTCCCCGCGTTATGAACAGGGTGCAGCTGAAGTGGGAGAGGTGAAACGATGTTAATCTCGGGAAAAGGACAGTATCACACTGCTGTTAATGTATTAAAGATAGGATTCCTGCCGGGAGCTTTTCATGTATGCTCGAATATGTGATTCCTAGGGAATCAGTGGGGAAGGGGTAGATTTGCCTTGGAGACCACGAGATATGGTTATTTCTCTGCTGCTGTCGCTGTGCTGGGTTCCCCAGCTGTCCTGCCCTACGGCTCAGCCGCTGCCATCCATGGCAGTTCTGAGGCCTTGGCTAACCAGCACTGCGGTGTGAAAGTGGTGCAAGACCTACATCAAAAACTTTGGTTTCCTGACAAACACCTGTTCGCCTAGTCAAGTGTCTCTAGGTTTGCCTTTTAGATTGTAGACTGTTTGTGTTTTAATACTGTCTGAACATCTAGATTATGCAGACTGATAAGTCTTGAAAACCAACTCCAGTTTTTAGAGGCAAGGACATTTAACATTTGGGCCTTAAAAGCATTTTACATTAATGTTGTTAGTGTGCCTACTCGGGAAGGTGTGTATCTTTAGTGAGTATTATGTTGGTATTAGTATTTAGTATTAGTGAGTATTAGGTTATGCATTAAAAGTCTTTAAATGCTTAGCTGTTAGAGTGTTATCCACCTTTACTCATTTATGTTACATTCCAAAAGCAGACATAAGCTCAAAAAAATCAGAAGTGTGGGAGATCAGTTTTACTTTTTTATTTCTTCCTATATCCTAGATAATTTCATCCAGTTCCTGTGATTCAATGAGATGAAAGAAATCAGTCTTTGATTTTAAAAACTGACCCTGTCACTGACGGTGAGACTTGAAGTGGTAGAAGCAGTTTCCAAAATGAAATTAATTGTAATGGTAGCAGTCATTAGTTGTTTCACTTCTAACCACTGTTCTTTGCCCTGCCACTGTGGTGGGTGAGTCCAACATCTTTGGTTCTTTTTGCCTTCTGTAAAAGACAAGATTTACAATGTTTGCCTAACTCTTGAGTGGTACAGGGTTCTGGATTTTAAGTAATTTAAGACTGTTTTGTATACAGAGCTAAATAATGGCAGAGTTAGATTGGATGTGTTATTGGAAATTCCACACTGTGTTGTTACACATGCTTCTCAGACCAGCATGGATGTCCCTGACTTACTCAGGACCATAAGCCCCAAGGTCTGCTGTAAAACCGAGATGATGGTAGCAGCAGTTTTGTAGCTCTGGGTGGATCGTTTTTTAGCCTAGCTGGATATTATTTTGCTGATTATAGAAATAAATATAATAGACAAGGTTCTATGAAATTCTTTATATTGTGCACATTGTGATGATTTTGCAACACCTTACATAAACCCCAATCAAATCCATTAAGTTCCAAATCGCATGGCCCAGTTACATGAGCAATATTCTGCAGTCCATGTTCTTTTGTTATAAGGGAAAAATAAGAATAATCCAGTTGTTATTAAAGAGTGGTTTACACTTAAATAAATGAATTACATTTCAATAATTTTTAAACTCTTTTACCTGCTTTAAAAAAGTTGGTACTTGGTTTTGGAGAAAGTTAGTTAGTTTCTAACTGACTTCTGGTTTTGTTATTAACTTCTCATTTCCTACTTTCATATATTTAAACTTCAGAATAAGTGGTGTGTGAATGTTATTTGCATAACAGATGTGTAATAAAACTACATTTGTACATTTAGAATTTTCCTTCCTTGATATTATGGGTACTTGACATACATTCTTAAAGACCAAGTTTTGTCTTTGCTGAAGTTTGTCATACCAGAATTTGACCTAGCAACATCATGAGAGTTCACAGGGCCAGTACAATTAAAGTAGCAAGATCTTATCTTCTTATAAATGCATATGAATGGCAAAGTTGTACAGTGCCCTGACAATACCAAATATCAAATTCTTACTCTCTATGTTTTGTACATTTATCAGATTCTTCATCACAACAAGTACAAAAATGTTCTGGCAGATGCATTTATGCATATAAAGCTTGTCATCTGGCCATATTCTGCTTGGGACACAGCTCAGAGAGCCTGTGAACCTACTTAACTACATGTTTGAGGTGGAGCAGGAACGCATTCTTTTGGCTGGGCAGCAAATAATGTCACACTGTACCATCAGCTGCCTGTGCACAGATGTGTGAGGGCCTTCAGCACGGCATGTCAGTCACAGGGACTGAGTCTAGCATGTGCTGGATTTATGGGAGGAAATCTGAAAACTACATTTCAATTCAACAGGCCTGATTAACTTAAGTCATATATACAGCCCTGTTACTGCAAGATACCTACCTATGCATCTAGCTAGCTAGATTATTTGCTACCTTTGTACTCTCTTCTCTTGCACTAGTAAAGGTGAAATGGAAGGAGAGCAAGGGAATAAAATACAAACCAGAAAAAACCTACACACTCTGCATATTTGCATTTATATACCTGATACTACACTTAATGTTAAACATGCTGTCTGTCTGTCTTAACTTCCTGGGTAAGAGATTCAATTTACGACTGCATACAGATCCATCTAGTTGTTAATGAGGCACCTGATTCTGCAAAATGTTTCTTGGAAAATCCAAGTACTCCCAAACCCTCTGTAAGTACAGTGGAAGCTAAGAAAACCTCCTAAGGCTCTATCACAGAGTCTTTCAGTCCTTGTTCAGGAAAAAGGAATTATTTTCCCAGAAGAGCTCCTTCTGCTTGACTCATCAACAGCTAGCTTCCCTAGTTCCCAATGAGCCTCATTTGAAGTAAAACTCCTTAGCTCCTCATTATGAAGGAATACAGTCAGGGATACGAGAATAATCAGTGTGTGTTAGCTGTGTTAGTCTTCTGTTGAGAGAACAGTATAGTGGAGAAATATTCCTATCCTCTTCCCTATTCCCACCACCTATTCCACACTATTGGCTGAGGCTAGGGCAAGAAAAAGGTCTCTTAGAGATGATGGATAGGGCTTTTCATGAAAGATTTGAAGATGCTTGGGGGAGCAGCCCCTGGCATGATTGAGCGATTGTGCGTTTGCATTGTTGTTAATTGAACAGATATGCTTCAGAAGCTTTCCTTTAAGTGTCTAACTTGTATTTTTACAGATAATTGAAGAAATTAGTCACATTTGGGTGGGAACAGAATTACACTTGATAAAAGTTTTCCTCATTAAGATTAGTTCTGATTCTTCTGCAGCTTTGCATGCATTAAAAACCATGGCTCTCTGGAGCTAAATATACTTTCGTTCTTACTTCATAAAGCTTCTAGACAAATGTCAGGTCCAAACCACTGAGTGTTCTTCAGAAAAGAAAAATTTTTATCAGGAAAAAACCCAGAAAAGCTGGACAAAAATGTAGCACCAACCATTCACATTACATAAGCAGCTGCAATGCTCATTTACTTTATCTGTTGAATCTTTGTCAAATGCAGACCTCTCGTATCAGAGCTTTGGTCTTTTTTGTTCATATGTTCACATGTGTATGTTCATATATTTCCCATTAGTTAATCATAAAATCTTTATTTTTAGCAGAGCCATATTTTTAGACAATTTAATAAAATAACTTATGTCTTTTTCACACATTAAGAAGTTATTTAGGGGAAAAAACAGCTGTCTGAATGAAATGACATGAAGGTGTGAAGAAAAGTTTGGGTTAGCTCTTCAGTTGAACTAAATGAAGGGTGAAAGAAAGCTTCCTGGTATGAGCAGCCTTAGTTTAAAAAGAATTCCAGTGCAAGAGATTACAGTGTTGTTGGGGGTTCCTCACCCTGGTATCAAGATGAGACTGATCAGATGTGATCCATAATTAAGAACCCAAATTTGAAAATGCTAGGTAAACACTTTATCACAGAGAGCTCCGTGAAATGTAGAAATATTATATTTCTTATATAAAAGTGACATTTTTGAGCCATGGAGATTGTCAGACAGTTAAGCTTCAAATTTGTATGTAGAACAGAAATGTCTAAAGATACATTATTTTCTGTGTGAAAACAGTGGAGCCAAAGGTAAGATATGTATGTGTTGCAAACTAATCCTGATCTTGTGAAACAGTACCATAGATTTTTGTTGTGCCAGTTAATAAAATGGATTTAAAAATCTGTTGCTAGTAGGTGCAGAGGAGAGTTGTGTAATTTGCATTTACACTTTCCTTTGGATAATCTAAACTAGTCTATGAGTCTGCTGAATTAGATTGATGATATTCTCTGGTTAAAACTGGGTCATCTGTTAGCTAAACATATGTAAATAACCAAGTCCAGAAATCCTGTTAATTGCTAAGGATTCCCACTGGTGTAAATACTGATTTAAAAAATTTCTAATTGATAAGCTTCAAATTGTTTACTGCAGGTATGTAAGAAACCTGATTCAACTTCTATTTAAGTTGAAGACAGGCACCAGCTAGCTTCAGATAAAATGTGATCTGGCCTAAAGGGGTTAGGAGTAGGGCTGCCAGGGAATAGAGCTGCTTTCATCTGAAAATTGAAAATCCTGCTATCTTTCTCAGCATGCTGCTACCCTGTTAAATCTGTTTGCTCAGTGGCAAGTTATTAGAAACATATGTCATCCCTGGAGAAAAAAATAATGAAAGTATTCCAAAGAATTTCAGTATAACTTTGTGTTTGTATGTGATCAGAGTTACATTAAGGATTTAGTAAGGTATTTTGTAATGTAAACAATTGTACTCTTAATATACTAGTATAAAAAAGCTTCATAATTTGTGGTTTAGGGCTGCATTTGCTGCCTCAATATGGTGGGAAAAGTTCCATTTTTATTTGTTTTGAAACTATGTTTTTTGTAAAGCAGTGAATAAGAGACTTTTTTCACATTTAATTTTGCAAAGAGATAAAATTTCTAAAAATTTCTGAATGATTAACAGTTAAAGAAATCAAATTAATGAGTTACTGCAGGCCACCTGAGCTGCGGTAACTGCCTGGTTGCTCCTGGTTAGCTCAGGGCCACTCTGGCGTGTCTCATCGTAACCTTTTTCTTCTACAGACTGAGAAAAGTTGTGTTTCAATGGCCAAAACCAGCACAATAGGTTATATATTTTCTTACAGGAGCACACTTTTTTAGTACTTTTAAAAGTAAATTATTAGTTTTGTATTGTTAAGCCAAAAACATCTCTTGGGTGGGGTAATAAACTGCAAAGTCAGTTCCCTTTTCTAATTCCCTGGGAGGCTTGTGTGAGATCCTCACCGCTGCCATTTTCCATCTGCAAGAGTACTCTTCATTCTTGCTTCCCTGCAAAAGCAGCTCTGCCCCTTGGAAGGTGTGCTCCTCTTCCGTGTGTAGCCACTTGCTCAGAATATGGCTTGCCAAAGCAGCACAAGCCTTTGGCCCTGGTTGGCATGGCACAGCGTGGGTGTCCTTGCAGGGCTGGTGCAGAAGTGCTTCCAGCAGGGTTTTCAGGCTTAATATGTGTTGCTTCCTGCAGCAGTGTATCACTCGTACAGCTGCAGGAATGCTGAATTTGGGAGATTGGCAATTGTTTGGGAATGGGAAAAGGAATGTCAGCAAGCAGTGAGGCAGTCTGTAATGCTGGAGACACTAACCAAAAGCAGGAGAGTGACCTAATATGACCAGGTTTTCTATTTAGTATTGAAGTGGAAGAACCATGAAAGTCAGTGAGAACTCTTGCCTTACTGAAGACCACAGGAGACGGCTCCCAGTTTGCTCTGTAAACTGGTTGAAATACAATGTGTTACTAATTTTACAGAGGATAGCTCACCTTTTTGCATAAGCATATGTGAAATAGTTAATAGCCATTAGTTACAAAGTGCAGTAGGAATAACTTTGTTGTCCTAAAAGTTTCCTACACTAGAAGAAGCTGAAGCATTTACTTGACAGAAAGAAGGTATTATTCTTGGACACTGTTCTGTATCATTGACATCTTCTCTTAATTGGTTTTCATATTCTGAGAGCTTTCTTTCAGAAAAATGTCATAATTTTAACAAAAGGATGACCAAAGCTGACAGCTGGAGTTTGGTAATAATATTCTGTATCAAATATCAGTAAATTAATTCTAAAATAGCTGAACTGCTTTTTTGGTCCATGACTGTATGTGCATAATTAGCTCCTTTTCAAGCGTTGCCCAGAGGAAATGTTGAGCCACCTGCATGGGAGTAAATAAATAGCTTTTTTTAAAATCTTGGTGGATCTTATTTAGCTCCTTTAGGGAATTCAGTTTTGGTCACTGACATCAGCCTTATTGCCTTTAAAGCATGAAATCTCTTTGTTCTTACATACTGGGGGTCTGACCATGGAAGAGGAGGAGGGAAACAGTACTGAACAATACTCAAAAAGTACTGAGGAGTTTCAGTGTGTGCGTTCTTGTCCTCTGAGAGTTGTACTTGACACTGACAAGACTTAACTAGGTTGAAAGAAGAAGCATCTGTATAATCTTCTGTATTTCCCTTACATGCCATTCTGTGTTGAACTGATGCACCTCAGCATACCTGTAACCTTGGTTAGCCCAGCCAAAAAACAGTAAGTTTCCTTCCAGGTTCTTGTTAGATCCTGCCACTCTTTGAAGGGGTGTGAACTTTTTCACATACTTCAGTTTGAGAAGGGTTGTGATGCTTGGCTGTGAAAGGGCTTTGACCATAATTATAAGTAGCTGAAGTTTTTATGCTCTGATTCCTGCTTCTAGATTCCTGCTCAAGATGCTGGCACTGTTGGCAGATTGGCTCAGAAGAATATCCTGCCCCGCTCAGAGCAACTCCAAATGTCCACCTTTTCCAAATTTTCACCTTCAGGGTGAAAATGTTAGCAACCCAGCAATGCTCAGAATATTCTGGTGGTCACACAGTAGTGGAGTTGTGCTGTGAAGACAAGGGATATATCAGTGCTCTAGTAGTTGTGTAAGACCACCAGAAAAAAAACTCAGAGAGACCTTTACCACTTATTTCTCTGCTTCAAGTCTGTGCCCTGCTCAAAAGCTCCTTCTCTGATTTCAGATGTCACTGTAGTATCCTTCAGTGGCTGGTTGAACATTTCTTAGTTTCTTTGGCTTTGTCCTATTTTTAAGGAGTAGTTTTGTATTATGTTTGCATCTTTTAAGAAACACCAGATGAATGGCACTGGAAAATTAATTCATTGTTTACTTACGAGGTGATTTGTGGGACAGTAGCAAAGTTATCCAACTAGTATGTCTTGAGCAGGATGTGGCTGTGTGAGCATTTCTCTTGTGGAGCACCTATTGGGGTCTCTAGCTCCTACTTGACCAGTGTCAGTCAACTTGGTTGAATCCAACAAAAACTCCACCAGCTGCCTCCATCTGTGTGTGTGAGGGTAAGCACTGACTTTTCTGCGAGGAAGGGAATTGGCTTAGCTCAATCTACACTGAAGAGTTCATCTTAGATCTTGATAATTATCCTGAGAAAAAATAGTAATGCAAAAATAAACATTTGCCAACTCATTAGGCTACAGCTGGAAGTCCAGGGAGACATGCTGATGCTTTCAAGTACAAAACCAGCTACTCTCCTCCCACCCCCTGGAATTATAAGGAGAGTGGAGACGATTGCTTTATACTGTGAAAATGTTGGTATGCCTAGGAACCCACTTTGGAATCAGCCATCGAAATCATTGCAGCTCTTTTCCCTAGAAGAGCTAAATGGGGGATCTGAACTGGGACAATTAATTGAAAAAAGCTGTAATTGGAGCCACGCTTTGCTGTGGCAGCTCTCCTCTGGCAGGACCCACATTCATAACTTGCTGTTTTGCTTTTGCTGCCGAGTTAGCCAGTTGGTGTTCTTTTGTCCTGAAAATTCAGTTTCATTCCCAGGAGGAGGCCTGGTAGAAAAAAGATCATCAGTAGTTCTCTAGAGATCTGTGGTCATGTAGAACTACTAGATCCTGGTGCACTAAATCTGATGAGAGTCATAGTATTTGTTCCAGTAAAAATAGGGTGCAGCTGTGAGAGAGATGATGAGAGCTTCTCTTGGGTTATTAATAAAAGAGATTAAAAATCAACATTATAAAAAAGCCAAATATAATGTTGCCATGTTTCAAACTTTAGTTCTATGAGGGAATATTTACTTGAAGTATCTAAATTACAGTAATAGAGGAGAACGGATTCTTGGAATGTTTTAATTAGTATCAATTTGTATACAAGATTCTTCTTTACAGTAGCTATATTTAGCCTTGTTTGAACAGAGGAAGTTGCTTTGTAAAGGAAGTTTTCCTAGAAAACGTCAAGCTTATTTTTGCTAGTTTTATAACCCCAACAATTTAAAACTTTTTTTATAAAAAATGAAGACCACCTCCACTGGTTACTTATGCCAGGCCCTTGGCTTCTGGATTCATTTTGATTTAGTGTGGTATCTTTGTCTTTAGCACAGGTTCTGTTGGCTTAGAATCATCCCCTGTTAACTTCAGACAGAATAGCTTTTATTTATTTTAAAGTACTGCTTATTTTTCTCTTCAGTTTTCTTCCTGTTCTCACAGTTCCTTTTGTGAAGATTCTTCCATATTCAACTACTAATTCCTTGCACTGTCCTGTAGTTTTATCCAGTGTTTAGTTTGCCTTCCTTTGCTTTTTTATGGCTCTGCTACCATTTTTGCCTTGTTTCTTCTTTATACTGCTGTGGTGATAAGAAATGTGTAGTAGTAGCAATTTAACTAGAAATTTCACAAAGCTATGTGCTGGTAAGATCTGCCAGTCCTATGTACACATACATCTTTTTGGCTTTTTAAAGAGATAACCCCAAAATCCATGCATTATTTTCCTTGTCTATGCGTCCAGTCCAGTCTGAAGAAACATATGATGCAGAAATCAGTGGATAAAATTCCCTGCCCTAACTTATGAAGTTCAGCTGTACAACTGAAATAATGGGAAGTTAAATAATAGGCTCGTGATTTGGAAGTAGGTAGTTCATCAGAAGAATAAGAAAACACTTGGGGTTCTGTGTAAGGGTGGAAGGTACATGAAGTACAAATACTATAAAAAAGATGTAAATCAACAGGAAAAGGCATTATTTAATAAGTACGGAAAATTCTGAGTTTGGGATTTGCTGTTTTGGAATATTTTGGCTTCACCTGATTGGTCACCAGTAAACAGTGTTATCCTACTGCATATACTTTTATCTGTTATTTTACTATACAACCAGCAGATGTTTAGTTGGACTCTGTATGAATAGGCAGGGTTCAGTGGGTCCACTCCCTAGAAGAGGCAAGATTAGACACAGATTTTGGATTAACCAATTGTACCCAGAGGCATTTTGAAATGCCCAGTAATGAGTCAGCTGGGGTCCCAGTTGCTTGTTGAGTGCTCGCAGTATCTAGGGGGACAGAATGGCCAAGAAGGAGAAGAGATTCCTATAAAAGCAGTGATCAGGAATTTTAGGAGGAGCTTGTCATACCAGTGTCTTCCTGCTTGAAGCAAATTTTCACTCCCCTAGGGACAGAATGGCCAAGAAGGAGAAGAGATTCCTATAAAAGCAGTGATCAGGAATTTTAGGAGGAGCTTGTCATACCAGTGTCTTCCTGCTTGAAGCAAATTTTCACTCCCCTAGTTAATGGATACTATGGTCACACAGTCCCAGTGCCTGGTAGTTTCTCTGGGACAGGACTTGATGTCCAGGATTGTAAGGGTATTATGCTATATGAGGCCAATGTACAGGATGTTGTAGATTCTAGAAGAAAATATTTGGAGGTCACTTGGAGATGGGAAAGGTTATACAAAAGAACCAAACTTGGAGCATGCTGTGAATAGAATTACAAAAAGGGTCAGGTATTGTAAGAAGACACAGATACTAGTATGGCTTAAATGCTGTAAAAAGGCAAGGGAACACATAATTTTTAAGGAAACCTGTATAATTTAGTGCATAATGGATGAGTACAAGAGAGGGTTTTCACCTCTGACAGCAAGATAAAAATGAGCTTTTTATCTTTGGGGCAGTGAATCATGCATGCTTTGTGTATGACTTTTGCTATTTTAGCCCTTTATGATTTTTTAAAATGCCTGCAACAGGCACAGCAATTAATTTGCTCTTTTTTTCTGTAATTTTATTTTAAATTTGATACATACTTTCATTTGTTCTGCCACATTTCTCCCAAATTGATCTGGGAAGCAAAATTAACTTGATGACTTCTTAGAGGTATTTGACAATTGTGTTCCAAAGTATTGCAAAAGTTTGCTGAAAAACAGTAGCAAGGATCTGAATAGGATTTTTGTTTCTCTTTAAAGTAATGTGGGAAGATTCTGTTACTTGCCTGCTGTGCCATGAGGTATTTTTGCTCCCAAGGATTTTTTACCTTCAGTCTTGAGGAAAATAGCAATACAGTGAAAATAGTTCTTATTAGGGGACTCTTCAGACATTGTATTTATCATGTTTGTGGTAGTCTACATTACCTGGATCCAGGAAAGGAAAGAGTAAATGAGTGTTATGTTTTAATGCTGAAGATGCCTGGTTTAGTCTGTGATAAATCTGTAGTAACTCTGATTTATGTATCATATAAAGTGTTTCTTCAAACACTGGAGTGATAAATATTTTTACACAGTCTTTTGTACCAAGAAGTAGAAATGACCAATGTGTACACTTTGATCATCCTGCTAATCAGCATCATATTAGAATCACACTGGAGAGCATCTAGGACATGGAAAATGGGCAAAAATTCTTGTTTGCCTTCATGATAGAAAGGAATCAAGTTTTGGAATTATTACAGCAGAGCAAGGCAGAGTATAATTTCTGTCTCCAAGAGCTCACCAGCTGCATGCTATTTACTCAGGTGTTGCAGGATTGGGAAATAATATATAGTCATTGCAATAATTAAAAATACGGAACAGTCTCCAGGGACAACCCCCCCTCCACCCCCCCCAAGCCAGATTGTAGCCATAAAGATTGTGGGTTTGATAGTAGGATGTATAAAATATAGCACACTGCTGTAGGGCTGGGAGTGGGGAAGATAATAAAAGAAACAATTTACAATAGTTACTATAACTGAGAATACTATTTTTTAAATCATAAGAGACTAGAAATATTTTCCATATGGCTTCACTGACTACAATTTTAAATAGATACTCAAAAAGTAATGAGGGGCTTTTATTTCTGACTTAAATCATCAGAGACCATCCTCCACTTGATTCCTGAATTACAGTAATTCAAACTCTTGACCACAGTATTTTAATTTCAGCAGTTCTATTTATGATTACCTCTGTGGGCCTCTTTACACTGACATGTTCATATTGAGTCTCTGATGGTACATCATATTTGTCCATGTTTACTAATTCTCTCCTCTATTATGCTGTCTATCAGTTTGCTAGTCTGGAGGCCATAGATCTCTTCTCAGCTGTTATCATAGAGAGTTTTGGCGTATTTACTGACCATGTCTCCCAGCCCTTGGTAAAATCTCTGATTTAAACATTGTGCTAGCAGTAATATGGCCAACCCAAAATATGGTAATTTTGAGTTGAGTAAAAAGACACTGCTAGTCAGAGGACTTGCAGGTATTTCACATCATAGCCTTACCAATTGCTCTGATCCGACTAACTGATATAAACCAACTCTATCAACTCCAAGGAAAACAAGGAGATGATAAGATGATAAACAGAAAAACATACAGGAAAAAGTAAGTAAAAGAAAACTACAACATTTTCTTTCTTTATCCAAGTCAGGAAGAACAGAATAGAGCACATAGTTCAATTTTCTGTGATAGTTTGTATGTAGAATGACTGTATTTGCAAAAGGTGGGGAGCTTGTGTGACTCACAGCAAAGAGGTCAGAGCTGAGCAGAACAAGTTAGCTGCTGACGTGAGATCAGACAATTGCAAGTACCCGGAGGCAGGCAGGAAGCACACTGCAATTCTGGAACAGGATTTTGATACAAACAGGCTGCCTAAGGAGCCAAGAAATCCTGCTTTGTGGTATATAAAAATACTAGTCTATTATTCTTATGGTCACGAAATTCTAATAAACCTTAAGATCTGATTACAGAGTACTTGATGCATTTAAAGTGTGATGCAAATAACACAGTTAAGTCAAGAATATTTTAAAGAGAAATAAAGACATGAGGGTATCATTTTGCAAGTGAAAATCATCATATAGCATAGAATGTTTCTCTCTTCTTTATAACTGGGCAGGCATGTATAAAATCTCTGTTTCCTTCAGTTTTGGCAAAAAAATAATTGCACAAAGGAGAATTGTTTACCTGGATTATAAGCATTAAAATAACCCAATTTTAGCATCTTTTTTTAGGGGAAAACCTACTGCCTGTTCTCAAAATACATGGTCAATCTTTGTTTCTTTGCCAATGAAAGAGTTTGTTTTAGGCTTAGAGGAAAGAAAGGATGATTAGTTTCAGCATTATGTGAAGGTGGGAAAGCTTGTAAGAGGTCTTTTGTTCAAAGCTTGGATGACATTTTACTTGGTGTTATGTCCTTTGCTTTCTTTAACTCATTGAGGTTATTTGTCATGTACAGGTACCTTGGGGTAAATCCCTTCTAGCATACCTCCTCTTAAATCTATGATGTTGTATGGCAGATTTACTTTTCCCATTTATTCTTTAAACTTTTTCACTTGTATGCTCTATAGAGAATCTTAGCCTGGTTTCATCAGTGATGACTCTTATTTGATGTTTGGTTTTTGTGTAGTCCTCTATAATATAAACACTTGTCTGTTAATTGCTGTGACATTATTATGTGCTACTGACCCCTAAATTATTTCAAGTTACAATTAACTATTTTTTTGCAACTTCACTTGTTCAGATACCTTCTTGTGGATGTCAGCATTCTATCCAGAGAAGCTATTTTGCACTATTTAGTAAGCACTGCTTTTATCTCCTTATCCTAAGATAGTTTTAGAAAGGCTCCTCTGTCTGGTGTGGTATATTACTCAGGGAGACTGTGTAGTTAAAATTTTCTTCTATTGCTATCATGTGGTTCTAAATGGTTCTGAAATAATATCATTAAAGTAAGTGTAGTAACCTTACAACAATTCTCAAAAAGAGTTATTAGATCATCTGCTCTGATCTCCTATATATTGGAGGACATTATATCTGAACTTGGGTGCTTCTGTACTTTACTCAGTGTCGGGGTTAGGTTTCTTCCCTTTTGTTCCTTTTTACTTATAGAATTTTTGCCCAAAGTTGCTAGGAAACACTAACAACTGGGTGCTTAAGAAATAAAAAAGAAATGGCCAAGCTCAGGGGAGAAAGACATCTGGTTGTATTTCTCTTATCTGGGAGTTTCTCTCCGAGGGCAGAGAGACCGGGAGAATTGGGCAAGTAAAGAACAAGGCTGGGGCGGCTGCTGTCTCTCTCTCTCTCTCGGAGCTGCTGCTTGGGGAAGGGAATTCCCCGCTGCCGGCGGAGCCCAGCCCAAAGCTGCTGCTTCTGCCATGGGGTGAGCCTCTGCTCGTGAGGGCAGCCACTGAACTGAGACCTTATTAACACCTACCTCACTAAAAGAGGGACTTTTCACCATCTGCTCGGCTGCCCGGGATCCTGAGCTCGCCTCTCCCTGCCCTGCTGGGAGCCGGGCTGCCGCTGCCTCGCCCCCGCCACATCTTCGGCGCTGCTCCGAGCTGTCGCTGCACTGTAGCCCCGCACGCCCTGCCTGCCGAGACACCTTGCCGGCCCTGCTTGCTGCTCCCGAGAGTCCTGCAGGGGCCCGGGATCGATGTCCCAGGGGGGTTTGTGCAGCAAAGCCTCTCTCCCATCCCTTCCCGTCCCGGCCGAGCCCCCATTACCGCGTGTGGGCCGAGCCCGCGCCACAGCGCCCCCTGCCGGCGCGGGGGAATCCCCGCCCCTGCCCTGTCCGGCCGGGAGCCACCAGCGCCCCTGCCGGCCGTGCCCGGAACTGCACGAGGGGAAATGCCTGCGGCCGGGAATGGTCACCGGGTCCTGTTCTGTTTGGGGCTAATGCCAGAGCTGTTGTTGCTGTTTATTTGCTTTATTGTGCATACTAGTAAAGATCTGTTATTCCTATTCCCATATCTTTGCCTGAGAGCCCCTTAATATCAAAATCATAATAATTTGGAGGGAAGGGCTTTACATTTTCCATTCCAAGGGAGTCTTCTGCCTTCCTTAGCAGACACCTGTCTTTGAAACCAAGACATTCAGTAATCTGTATTTTACTGAAGCATATCTGAATTCAGTGAGTGGTAGGAAATCTACTGTTTCTTGGGCAGTTTGTTGCATTGATCAGTTACCCTGCTGGTAAAAATGTATGTCTTGTTTTTCTTTTCTATCTGGTTAATTACAGCTTCCAGTTACTGGTTCTTAATTACCTCTTCATTGAAGACTTCAATACTTGGGCCTGGTTTTCTTTTCAAAGATACTTGTATGCTACATAATCAAGTCATCTCCCAGTCATCTTCTCACTACATAGCCAGATTATGCTTTCTTAATATCTAGGAAAAAAAAAATTCCTCCATCACTTCAACTTTCTTCCTTCCTTTTTCAGTTTAATTTTTAAAAAGTGGAGTCCCTAGCAGGTTAAGGGCATTGATGTTCAAACTCCATAATTAAGACAAATATCTCTTTCTTTTACTCTCTGGCTCTCTCCACCATGGTGAAGTTTTATTCAGAAGAATAGTAGGCATTAACAAAGGAAGGACTTCTGAAATGCATTTGCTTTTTTTTTCCCCCCAAGAGGGTAGAATGGTAGCAGTCTTATATTCTGTTGAATGAAGATGTCTTACAGACGAATAGGTGGTTCTTCTTTCTTCTAGTGACACTGAAACACAAATGCTCAGGAGGTACTTGTTTTAGGAATTGAGAGGTTGTATCTGCTCTGCACTGCTGCATTTGTTAAGTTTTCCAGTTTTGTCATCTTAGAGCCTGAGTGCATGCAAAAGTAATGCATTCTGAATGTAGCTTTTCCTAAGTATGGTTTTGCAGAGCTACCTAATATGTCCAAAGAGAGAAATCAATTCCAGATTTGACCACAAGGATAGAAATGCCTTGCAGTCTGCTGCATGGTTTGACCCTCAATTAAATCAATGAAAAGTTATTGGTAAATAGTGAACATACATTTGAAAACACCTGACATGTCTGGTATAAGTGGTTTTAGCAGGTGAATAATCTAGAATTTATTTCCTACTATGTCCATTACAGTTTCTTGGAGCATTCTGTATTGCTAAGTGATTAACCTACTTCTTTGATCTAAAATTAGTGTGCATAGCTCCATTTTTAGTGTTTCTAAGTACATTCACTTTTGTACCCCTGCTGCTTGCTTTCATTATACAACAAAGATGATTGTTTCCTTTAGCAAAAAACTTACTGAGTTTTAAATTATTTTCCTGTACGTTGACCTGGAGGGAGAATGCCAGCAGTTTATTAGGGTTTAGGAGTACAAGTTCCCCATACCTTTTAGTTTATGCATGTACACTTAAGAGTCCCACTGTGCAGATGAGAGACAAGAATTTAATCTTTGTGCTTCATGTTTGTTATGATGTATTTCATTTTGGTATGTGAGAAAACCCAGGGGAGACACACACAGTCTTGCAAAAACAATTCGTGTGACACTGTTTTCAGCAACATCGAAATGCAGCTACACATACCAGACTTCTTCATTCATACTGCCAAAGGAATAATAGGATTACCCTGCTTTGTTTTGCTTTTTCACCCTGGCATTAAATGAACTGAAACTTGATGTGTGAGTTTCTGGAAAATAAGGTCAGTTGAAAAAGAGTTCATTGTCCTTTCATTCTTGTTCTTTTTAGGTGTTCACAAACAAGTTCAGGTTTATCCAGAGAGCCATGGCAGAAGGTGGATTTGATCCCTGTGAATGCATTTGCTCGCATGAACATGCAATGAGAAGACTGATTAATCTGGTAAGGATAACATGAGGATATTTGGAGGGGTGTTTATTCAGACATTACCTCAGCTCTTGCAGATTTACTTGGCCTTAGTTAGTGGTGCTTTTGATTCTGTTTATTCAGTAGCATGTACAGTTAGAATGTGTGTATCCAACTTTCTGATGAGCTTTTGAATAGTCATTACAAATTACAGCTTTCTGTTTATTCCCCAGAGCTGCATTTTGACAGCATTGACACTGTTTCTGTGGAAGTATTTTTTTATATACCTTTTTTCCAGTCTGCATAAAACCAAAGAAACTACCCAGCAAAGTCTTTGTGGTCAAGGTAGTTCCACACATATGAAGTTGCACATACTCATATGGCAAAATAATGATGTCTAAATTTTTAAAATTACTCTCTAAAAAGTTCTGAAGTTGAGAATCCAGTGATTCTGAGTTTTGAATTCTGTTTCTTGTGATGTCACTGATAGGTTGAGCAACTTCAAGCAAGTTATGTACATTGCCCTGACTGGGACCTGTTAAATAGCTATGTTTCTTTCTGTATTGAACTTAGTTCAATGTTTATTGAAAAAATAAGCTACAAAGTGCTTATTTTTTTTTTCTAAGTATATATTTTTAAAAATAACATTAAGAATTATGAACTGTGAGGAATTAGGGAAACTTGATTAGAACTCTAATAACTCTAATTTGGTTAAATCTTTTTACGATTACACTATATATCAACTTCATTTGATGTTCTTCCCCTTGTTGATTTTCATATAGTTGTTTTTATCCCATTTTCTTTCTTAGGGCCTAAATTAATATCATTTTAAGTGACTGAGTACATCAACTGTTCAAGGCAGTTACGTGTTATTGTTATGAAGAATCTCTCTAGGATCAGGCCCTTCTTCAGGAGTTTTTTTAACAGTGTTTTAGAAAGGTGCTACTGACAAAAAGGCACAGAAAATTGAGGCTTCTGTGGAGAATAGTTGTACTTTCTGTGGAGCCTTTACATCAGCCTTAGGCATCCTAGCTCATGCTGTCCAGTTAGAGGCACAATTTCAAAATCTTCTGAGCTCTCCCTGCTGCCCTTATATGAATGTTTGTACGTATGTTTTTTCCCAAGAAGGATTTCCTTTTTGTCCTCAACATGATGTTTGTGCCATATCCCACAGCTGTGTTGATTCTGAACCCTGAGATTTCTGAACACATGCTAAAGTGGTGAGAAAGGAACCCCCAGTACCAAGTTCAGAAGTTGGCAGAAAGGAGGGTGCATGTTGGCTTTTCCTCAGGCTTGTCAGATGCAAATCTGAACCAGCACTGTTCAGAATCTTGACCCCATTCAGCATTTTTTTATCTTTCCATTTTTTGCTAGAAGATACTGACAGGCAATGGCACTGGTCAGCCAGTTCCCTCTGTTGTGGCTGGAGGAGTCTAGTTATGAACAATGTGAGTTGTGTCCAAAGTTAGAAGAAATGCCACAAATGCCTGTGAGATTTTGTTCCTGGGCTGCTCCATGCAGTGTGAGGTTAGTAAAAATAGATCATTTGGAGGAACACTAGTTCCTGTGTTATGAATGTGAACAGAGCACAGAAGAGGTGCATGCTTCTGGGCAGTCACCCAAGAGCAGTCTAACAATGTTCTGTGTAGCTGCAGGAATGGAGCTTATTGCTCAGTATCCACCTTCCAAAAAGATCATACCAATTAGCACTTGAAACTGTGAGGAGTTCCAGGGAATTTCCAGATTTCATCTCTACTAAAAAGCAATGCAGATGCTCCTAAATATTTATAAGGCCAAATCACTAGCTAGGATAATTTAGCAGAATCTAGAAAAGAAAAGTCTCAGAAGTCTCAGTCAGCAGCCAGACTATCCTCAAGTAACCTGTTAGATGATCTCAGCAGGAGACTTGCTAAGCCATTTTTGCATCTGTAACTTTTATGCTTCAGTAAGAGTTTGCCTTCTAAGTTGCTGTTTTGTCACTCAGCCTTACACAACATAAACAGAAGTTTTACTATTTGTGCTAGAAAGAACATAAGGACGTTGGTTCTCAAAATTGCTGAACCGTACAAGTCTCAATGGAGACTGGGTGCACACTGCCTCTAAAAGTTGGATCCTCAAAACCCTAACTTCAAAATCATTGTGATAAACAAAGCTAAGTGATCTGTTCAGACTGTGTGAGAAAAAGATATCCAAATATTCTGTGTACCCAGAATGGTTCCCCATATGTATTTATTTGTTGATTCTTTTTTACCTAGATAGGTATAAAACACCAGAATACATTTGAATGGTGTTATAGCTGGCAGGATTCAACAGGATTTTGGAGCAAATTGTATAACAAGGTGTTTGCAATTGTCTCCAGCTGAGCATTGTAAATGCAGGAGTTCAGAGATGAGATTTAACAGAATCAAATTTAACAGAATTATAATGTAATATAGGAAATGCCCAAGTATGAAAATGTTACTTTTAGGATCTTTCAATCCAGTAATGACATTGTGCAAAACCCCTATGATTGACTGTAGACTTCTTAAATTTGCATTTGAATTAAAGAAACTAATTTTTACAGACTAATTTGTTTATACCTATCTAAACCAACACTGATAAGAATTCCAACACTGATAAGAACTAGGGATTCTGATAATGAACAAGTTATTATATATTCAGTCATGACTATTATGTGTAGAGCTGGATTTCTGTTAGAATTAACTGTTCAGGAGATCTGAATGACACTGATATTCCAAAATCAGAAAGAGGTCAAAAAGTCTGCCTCTAGAACCTGAAGTTCTTGTTTTAATTTCCAATATGATAATTTTAACTTGTAGTTTAATTGGTATATTTACTTCAAAACTCATAGAAAACATATGTGCCATTCAGAGTTTAATTTGTGGTTGAATACATTACTTTGGGGGTTTTATATAGCATATAGTTTAAATCTCTATTTGAAATGCAGACTTCAGTTCATCTTATAGTACAATTAATGCTTATACAATGAAAAAAACAAAAGCTAGCATAATTTAAACTCTTTTTCCTCTCTGTTGTTAGCAACACCACAGAAATTACAAGCAGGAAAGCTGTTAAAAAGTCTACCTCTTCCTTAATTATGTGGCTTGGTTATTTATCTGTCTTTCATTTTCCTTGACTAAAGCAGGGCTTTGTGTTTTGCTGGGTTTTTTTCTTCTTAATTCATAATACCATGAACATTTTATAGTCAATCAACTGTGTATCTCTAATATGCATAATATTTTAAAAGATATTTTGCTGCTTATTAGGTTAACTTGGAGTTATTCATACAGAGACTTCTTGCAACCTATATTTGCTTAAGTGGCTTTGAATTATTTTATGCTGAAATGTTCTATCATTTTCCTGAAGTGGATTTTTCAGGATTCTCCTTGGAGTCAAAATATGAACATTTCACATGCATACATTTCTGCATTATGATCTCCAAATATTCTTAGGAAACATTAGAAATATAAAATTTTTGGCTGTGGCTTCATAAATATATTTTCTAGTATGTAATACCCATGGCACCATCTGTTATGACTTGATGGTATTGTGAAATAACAATAGGGCTATTGTACATTGGGTTCACTATTTACTCTATGGATATAGCAGTAAATTGGGAACTTCCGTAAGAGGAAGTAAGCATAGAAGAAAAATGTCACAAGACTTTTCATGCTCTGCAGATGCACAAGACTTGTCAAAAGACAATGACAGGTTTGTTAGCTTGTATGATTTTATCTCCTGTTTAGTCTCCTCCATCTGCAAAACTTATTTTGACAAGAAGAGCTAAAGTTCAAGAACGAGGAACAACAAATGACAGCAAGTGGTTTTCTTAGGGGGAAATCTGTCAGACAAGGGGATAGTTGTTGAAAGAATCATGATGGAGGACTTTCTGTGTACCCAGTGGAAATGGTTCCTGTCTTAGTTTTGGCAAAACCCTAGATAAGAATGATGTATTTAAACCTTTTTATTTTATCTTTTTTCACTTCTTTTGTAATAAGTACAAAAAGTCTGATTCCCTTATATTACTCCTCTGGGTATCAATGCTCTCTGAGTGGGCATGGCTGATTTTGGCCCAAGGGTCAATTCAAGTTTGAAAACTAGACTGAAAACAGTTTATATGATGGTGAGAAATAATCATACATAGAGCACCTTCCATGAAGACTGAAACCTGCTTTTGACTGTTTAGAGTGGCCATAAATGTCCAAGCAAACCAGTAACACACATGACTTCGTGTCAAGTAAACATCCTTTTTCTCTCTCCTTCTGGTATAGTATTATTTGCTTTACAAAAACTGTCTTCAGAATTCTCTCATACTAGGTTTTACAAAAATATGCAGTATGCTTTTTGACCCAAAACATTTTTAATTTTATAATGTAAAAGGACCCATTTTGATAAACTGCTACAGTTCTACTTACAAACTGCTGTGGGAATTACAACCTTGTGTTTTGTCCTTCAGCAGCTAATTGCAGAGTAATGGTCCATGCTTAGTTATGTTGCTATATCAAAACTTCAGGGGATACAGAACAAATCATTCTTTATTTTAATCTCTCTTGTGTTTTGATTTGTCACTAGATTTTTATAGGAAGAGTTGCAAATTCTCAAACTATTTCAGCATAAATGTTTCAAACACTCTTTTGGCAATCAAGTTTCCGCATAATTCTCTTGACCAGGTCATTTTAGAGTTTTACTGTTTCAAACTGGCACAGTCTGAAATAGTATCCAGCATAGCCACAAGTCTTGGCTGAAGGAGACTTTGTGTAAACAGCACAAAATAAACACAGATGACTAAAATAGATATGTGCTGAAAATGGTTGAAAAGCTCTCAAGATGTTAGCACAGCTAAGCCCAGGTTAAATAGTCAGCACAAGTGGCTTTCCCTATTGATGCGGGCTTTTACTGAAAGCACACCAGAGCTATATTAAATACAATTTTATAATTTAAAATGTCCTTTAAATATGAAGGTTGCCCTGGAGACTTCTTACAGATATTTCATAGTGTTTGCCTTCTATTTTTTTTTTATATAGCAGGTGCTACTTCTGGTCTATAGTTTTTAGCCAAACATCCCAAGAGCAGGAAACTGCATTTTGCTCTTGACTTGGCCTTTTGTCCTCTGCATTCAAGCTGATTCAAAGAAGGCCTTTCCCAACAGCTGAACTTGAGGTTGTTCATTTGGATAGGGGAGCTGTCATTCTTCAGAGGTGCAGAGGAAAAGACTTGATGCACCTGCTTAGACACCAGCCCAAAAAAATAAGACACAGGGTTGGAGTGGCAGAGGGTAGGACTGTTCCTGAGTGCACATGCTCCACTGACTTCCATTTTCTGCCTTTCACTGAGCGCTTAAGGTACTGGTGTTGCACAGGCTAAGGCCATAAAACTGTATTACAGAATTAATGTACTGCCAGTGCATGTCATAACCTAGAATCTAATTCCACATCAAACAGTGCAAATGGAGACTATTTTCTAGACATGTTAAAAAAGAAAAAAACTATGAAAAGTGGTGTCCACTTGAGTCTATAAGGGGTTAAGAATCAGAACTTTTCGAACATGCCTGTCATTCTTTACATTTCCCATTCCTGAGCTTTGTAGTATGCTTGAAACTGCTCCTTAACCAATATATATTTAAAAAAAAAAAAAGAAAAATCTCAGTCACATCTCATGATCATCTCAAGGCATGCATAGTGTATTGCAAGCAGTGCAAAAAATCATGCATTGAAAATTCTTTCAGCTTGATATTCCAGAAATAATTAATAGTTATAACCTGTAGTATGAATGGCTGAACTCTGATGATCAGAAATGTGTTACGGCCATCTCTTTTGAGGAAAAAGGAGAAAATTGTCCTTTTTCTTTCAGGCCTCATGGAATCGACACTTAGAGCAAACTGTAGTTATCTTTTGGAACTGCAAGTTCTAAGCCTTTTTCCTCAAGGCAGTCTACGTGAGAGTACACTTTTCTTTTGCTAAAATGAATAATTTTGCAGAAGATACTCAACTGTTTGGTCAAAAAGCCTATACATATTTTGTTTTTACGTTTTAGATATGTTTGCAAATGTCCTGTGGGGAAATATGTATGTTATTTGTGCACATTTTCAGATGCCTCTATTTAATATTCTGCCTCGTGTTTGTTGTCTAGTATTTCACATAGTCAGAGATGCTGTGAGCTCCTTGTCATGATCTTGATCATCACCATTTCATCATCTTTTCACTGCTAATTTATTCTGCTTTGCATTCAGTAAAAGGAGGATGTAATTGATATCATAGGTCAGCAAAATTATAAAATAATTATAAGTAAATCAGGCAATTGTAGGAAAGTGAGTGAAATGTGAAAAAGGAGGATCTATATGACACCAAGGTAAACAGCAATCCCAAAACAAATGAAAAAATGAAGAGAAGACTGTGTTCATGTCCAGATCAGGGCTCCACATTGCAGTGATCCCTGGGACTTCTGATGCATCTTCCTCCATAAAATGTTGTGTCTTTCAAAATGAAAGTTAATGTTCTCCTTCTGTCATAACTGGCTGATGATTCTTGGTCTTAAAAGTTATTTTGTAATCTAGGAATATTATTTTGAAATGTAGTAACCATACTTCTCTCTCACTTGCAATTTGAGAGAAAACTACTTGCCACCTCACAGGACCAGGTTCTATATTTTTATTGAAGACTGTTATTCTGTCCTTGTATGAACAATAATTTATTCCAATTCTGCATATACACTTAAAAGATGAAGGAGTGTGGAAAGCAGAGTTCACAAAGTTTTTCCTTGTTTGTTTGTCTAAGAGAAGCTAGCGTAGTTTGAGACAATTAAATTCCATCAGTATGCCATTCTTTTCCTCTTGCTTCTCTTTGCCAGCTTGTAGTAGAATTGTGCATGTGTCATTTTTTGCATCTTTAAATGTGAACTCTTACAGATAATGCTGCAATTCAATTGCAACCTGGCTTGTATGCAGGACTGGCATATCCTACCATAGCAATTTATTTATCATGTTGTTTACTAGATCTTTTATATAGTTAGGAAAGAATAGATGTGGCTGTCAACAAGCTTAAACAATGATTTCATTACACAGAAGCATGAGTGCAGTCAGGAGTATGCCACTGTATTGTCATCTTCTGGCATTGTTGGAGAGCAAAAGCAGAGCTTCTAGCTAACCTAAATAGCAAAAAAGTATTTTCACAAGGGATGATACTTTGCCCTCAAAGTATTTTATCAAATAAAATTTTCTATCAACAATCTTTATGATTCCATTTTAAATTTACTTGTGTTCATGGAATAAGTGACCATATCAAGTTATTTGTCCTTGCTTTCTTACTTAACTGTTGTTTTCATTCCCACCATTATCCATTTTTTCTCTGTTATCTTTGTACCTGTTTCATCTATTTCTTTCACACATCTCTCTGGGCTTTTATCCATCACAATTTCTTGTATGGAGGTCTTTTCCTGACCTGTCTCATGAACTTAATAATTTTTCATTTTTGTCTTTTCTGAGGACTTATTTCTGCTTTGAACAGACTCAAAAGTTATTCTAAAATGTAGTTATTTTATTTATCCCTATATATTCACCTCATCTGCAATTCACACTAGAGTGCACTGATAGTTGCACTTTGTTCCTGCCATTGGTCCTGTTCTTGTTTAGTTACCTCTTTAAGTACACCGTTTCTGGAGTTGGAAGGTGCTTTTGGACAGGGATTATGCTGCTCTTTCTCCTGAAAAATTACAAACTGGTGAGCTGTCTGATCATTGGTATCTTTCTGATATTTGTATGCTCTGTCCTTTTTTTTTTTAACTCTTAAATAATACATTTAACTGTCAAGACAAAAAGTGTTCACACTGGATCAATATCACCGTCAGCTTTTTGCAATCCAGAACCGGTCCAGCTGGGCAGCATGGTGATAATAACAGGATGGGTTCGATGGATTTTCATGTTCACAGAGAGACCTTGTGGTCCAAGGGCTGCAATCCAAAGACCCTGGGTGTGGTGGGCTTCACAATACATAGGGTTACCTGAGGGGCAGGTATCCAGTCGTGACCAGAGGACAGGGGTTTTTGACCTTATGAGTCTAAGATAGGATAACTCCATCAGCATCTCCCCAGCACCCTGACTCCCAAGGCTTCAGGTTTATTCCCTTCATGTTAGGAACTCCATCCAGGGAGTTCCATCTTTCCCATCTAATTAGGTTCCCCCAGATAGAAACCCTGAATCTTTTTTCAGGCAGTATGCTATTAACTTTAATTTTGAAAAAGAAATTGTACTAGCAGAGATTGCAGGATCAGTCCCAGAGATTGTAAGACTATTGAACTCTGGCATAGCAAACTCTGAAAACTCACCTGAAGAGTTTCACTAAACTCCTCTGAAGAGGAAGCAGAGGATTGAAGCAAGAATGACTTACTGACAGGTAACATGAGGTAGATAAAGTGTGCATTTCCTTCTCCACAGCAGCTATCTGTGATGAGCAGTGCAAACTAACTTCACTTCTTTCAAGGAAGACTGAAATTGTCCTGGTGGCTGAGGTCCCTGTGTTAGAAAAACAAGTTCTCTGCTTAGCTAGATGAAGCTGTTTTCACTGGGCTTACTATTTCACTTGGACTTCAGTGATTTTGTGGAGCAGCAGTAAAAGTTCACACCCTGTTTTCACCACACAAAGAACACATGAAAAAAATGTACACCTGAAAAAAAACCCAAAAAACAAACAAACTTTACTTAACGTGATGACTTCACAAAAGAATTTTCAGAAGCTAATAGCAGTGTCCCTTTACTGTGGCTGTTCACTTTTTGTTCACGACTGGGAATTGTAAAAAGTGGGGACTCTCATTGCTAAAAGCTGTGCAGACTTCTACCATAACATGGCCTCTGTTTAAAGAGGAGCAGCAGGACACAGGTTTCAGGTGTGCCTGATGGGTGGATGCTGTTGATCCACAAGATGGCATGTTAAAACTGTCCTTGTCTCAAAGGAGCAGGATCTAAACACTGCAGTGTTAGTGTGAACTGGAGCTAAAAGCTGTATATTTTGGAAAAGGAAAAGAAAGGAAGAACAATTTCAAATTGGAACTAGGAGCTATTTGAAATGTGCCCTTTTTATTTTTGCAATGCAAAATTTGAGTGTCATGGGGATAAGAGTGAGGAAGAGCCCTTTAACCACTGGAAGTAACTTGGTTTCTTCTTTTTCTTGGTGTTGTGTTGAGTTTACATTCACAATATGTCACTAAGTGGGTACTAATTTTCTGTGATTCAGACACTACTGCCTCTTCCAGGAACTTATCAGGGGTTTCATAGAAACCAAATTCTCCTATTGACCAGAGTTCTTGTGGTTTGGGGATTATTAATTTAAATTACTTTAACTTGGGCTATTCAAGATTTTAAATGTACTTGGAAGAAATGGAAGTTCACCGTTGTATTTTAAATAATAGACATTTGTAATAAGTATTTTTACTTTCATTTTCTTTTTATTTTTATTTAGTTTGTACTGTACTAAAACTGCAAATTTTTAACTCTCTTCTAGCTTTCATGCTATTTACAATTTGTGTTTATTTCATTTTGAACAAAAAAAATAAAGTAGTTAATTGTTTGATTCGCACAAAGCAATTTATTTATTTTATTTATTTATTATAAATTTGAATGACAAACTGCACAGAGAATGTTAAAATTCAGATATAATCCTTTTTATTTAAATGGAATAAAAGAGTATAAATACTTACTTTTGTAACATTTTTTACTCTCTTCTTTTGTTGAATATGCCCTGATGTTTCACTTGCCTTAAATTTGTGTTCTTCTTAAGGGTCTATTTTCGAATATATGGAAAAAGATGAAAAGGCTGTTGCTGACTTTAGTACATGTTAGATCAGACAGTCAGCTATTAATCTTTCACTAAATTCACACTTTCACCCGCACAAGTGTGGCAAGGATCTCTGAAGTATTAATAAAATCAAAATCATTGTTAATAACATTGTCTTTATGTATCTAGGAGTTAACATATTTGAAGAATTACTTCTCTGTTCAAATTTTTCTCATCAGCTCTGTAGTGTTCCCAGCCTGAAAAACATTGAGTGTATTTGAAGTCTTTTTGAGGGTTTTGTTGAGAACAGAAGTCTGATTCAACTTTTTACAATTATTCCACAAACTGTCATCCAGACTTCCCCTCAACATTGGATTAGAAAAATCTTAATACAAAGGACTATTTATTTCCAGTCCCTGATAACTGCTCTTTTTTCAATTGCCTTACTATTGAAATGTTGCGCATTTAGTTTTTCCCAACAGTTGCTGCGTTCCTTAAAGGATGTCATTGTCAAAAGAGAGCTAATTGATTTTTATTTCAGCAAAAGGCATTACCTTTCCCAGCCATTCAGTTTATGCAAGTGTTTCCTATATGTGCCAGAATAATTTCTTGTCTTTTGACTAAAGGAGTGACAACAAAGAATCAGATTCATATTGGGTTACACAGTAAGGGACCTTACTTGTTGACCTGAGTGAATTAAGAAAAAACTCTTTTTACTGCTGCTTGTTTTTCATGATCTGCTGTTTTTCATCCCACAATGACAATATGCAGCCTCTCTGTAAGCATAAGCAGCTGAGCTGTTAAAAACAGATCTGTTACCTGGCTCAGAGAACCATCCTAGAGCTTTAAAAAAGTTGTATTTGGACAGAGTGTGACACTTAGAACGGGAGATAACTGATACTGTGGCTAGAACACCACCAGGCAGTGTTCTGTATCCAGGCAAACTAGATAAGCTGTATGAGGACTTGCCATTATGGGGACAGAGTGGGATAATGAGATGCTTGTACAATGTTTCTGATCATATATCTGTTGCCCATTTTAATTCTGGTCATCCTTCTGTGTTCAGTATCTCTAAATGGTGTTCTAAGTAGGGATTATAAATTAAGCCCCTCTCAGAATTAAACTCTTACACAAACAGAAGATAATTATGTTGCTGAATTCTTTAAAATATAGGTATAGGAATATCCAGTTTTCCCAGTTCAGAAATATTTCAAATATTTCAGCTAGCTACTATTGCTAAGATAAAACTTTCCCTTTGTAAATTACTTCGAAAGTTTTAAAATAAAATGAGCTTTTACATAAGAAGGGCTGGAAATATGCATAGTTTGATAGATTTTTTTTTTCCTTTAGTAAGAAAGTATTCTGCCTGAATTTCCCTTGACGCTGTTTTTAACTATAGAAATAGATGAAAGGTTAAATCCAGCCTTCCAAATTCCTTCCTAAGAGACTTCTTTGTAGTCTCAGTAAATTTGCTGGTAGATCTTAATATATTAATGAAAGAATTAATGTGATCAATCTCCAATTACACATTTTCCTTTTCCAAATGTGCCAGTCATTGACAATCTTTATGATAAAAGAAGGAGCTTATACTTTCCCAGATGTCTTCCTTCTTCAGTTCTTCATCTGTTTCCTTGATGTCTTTTGCATAACATGACTACATACATTAAATCAGTGAAGCCAATACAGGGGGAATGGGTTGCGTGGAAATGATTAATGTATTTTGTACATAAAGAGCACCATCTTTTTTTCTCTGTAACATTTGTATATTTACACTGGTAATAAACATATTAGCCTGTTGTGACAAAAAGTATTGGGGTTTGTGACACAAACTGTATCATGAAACCTGTGAAAAAGGAAATGTAATTTCTAATCAAAAATCAGTGTAACAATTCTGTACTTCTAAAAACTTTTACTAATAATCCATGTAGTTTACCTAGGCAGATGATAGAATCTGTTTCCAAAGTGCTGCACATTAAATCCCATCCATTTAACATCTCTGATCCTAATAAAGAATGTGGTATCTGTGTTCCTTTTCTGTCTCTGTCATCTGTAAAATAGCTGTACTGATTTGCAGGTTAGCCAGTACTGACTTTTCTTGCAGTTGGCAAGCTTACCTAGTCTCTAAATCAAATAGTCATTACAGTCATGAAAAATGTTTTAAGTTCTACCCATGAGTAAAAAGGAAAAACAGTAAAATACTTATTAAAACCTGCTTTAAAAAAAAGGTCTTGGTGTGGGAAAATAGTAAGTACTAAGTTTAAATGTGAAATATTAATTCAACTTCTCTGTGCATAACCATTATTACAGTCTGATCATTTGTTGTGATGTAATCAAAGAGTATTTTAATGTTACTTGATCCTAGCTAAGTAAGAATACCTGTCCATTATAAATACCAAAATAGCTGTACAGAGTATATGTGTATATAATAGCTCCTATATCACTACAGATTTTTTTTACTTGAATTTTGAAGGGTATTCAGTGGCTGAACTGGAAGCACTAACACTGTAGTCAGGTGATTTAAAGGTATTATGTAAATAGTGTTCAGAAACTATCTGCATACCTGGGATTCTTGACATACCATAAGCCAAGTGTGATCCAGTAAAGAATCAGTTATACTTGAGCTTTACTTTGACAATATGTTAAATCCTGATTTCAGTAAAAGCCAGCCGAGACATATTGTTAAGTGTTACGCTTTTCTTTTTCTCTGTTTCAGCTGAGACAATCCCAGTCGTACTGCACAGACACAGAATGCCTTCAGGAATGTGAGTAACTGTTCATATCAGGTTCATGGAACTAAAATGAACAGCAGTAATTAAAACACAGTCTGACTGTTCTTTAAAATGCAGCAGTTGATTTAATGTTATAGGAACATATTACATTAAATCAAATACTACAGTAATAAAATTTATATGCTGGGGAGGTAGTTTCTGAGAATCTGATGAGCACTTGTACATTAGAAGCAACATTGATGAGAAGCCTGAAGGTACCAATAAAACAGCATAACCATTAATCAGGCCCCAAGTATTACTGAATCTTATTGTTAGCCTCCAAGTATGATGATTTGAGGGGAAAATTTGGAAAGGTGCTTTATTTGTCCTCCTCAGATTCAGAGCATCCTAACCAATGAAGACTAGATACTGAGCACAAGATACACACAGACACACACGTGTTCACAGCTGAGGCTGGGCGATGTACTGTCAGTACTGTGATCCCTCTACTACACTGTGAGGAAGAGGAAGCTCTGACTCATAAGCTGACATACACCATGACTGCATCTCTGTTGATTTGGCGCCTGTGTAGTTAATGAAGCGGAGCACTGATCTGTACACTTCCTTGGAATTCATTGTGAAATGCATCAAAAAACCTCTCCCAAACAGTGAACAGTACTAGGTCAGTCAAACGTTACCAGAATCATCAGTGAAGCATAGCTGTGGGGAAGTTATGCAGTAATGTAAGCATGCCCTGAGGCATTGAGACACTCCCTGATACAATTTCTGTGAGCTAGAGGGAATGTTGTCAAATGTTCATAAGTAAAAGTGAAGTGGATCTGTTTTTCCTATATCAACTTTAACAGCTGAGTGTGTAAACTCAATCAGCTTCCCTCAGGACTGCTGTAATGCTTTAAGGGAGCAGCAATTACCTGAGCAGTGTTCTTATAAGCAAGACCTCTTGTGCCTGTATCTTTTACAGGTCTAGGAGCAGTGCAGGCAAGGTTTCCAGCATCTTGGAGAGAGTGCATGCCTTCATTCACCCTTATGTCCCTACCTCTTCACTTCCCTGTAAAACCTGTTTAGAGATGGGCATCCAGCTCAGAGTTGCACTGGGCTCTGCCACTATGAAACAGTCCCAGATTCAGTGCCCTGCATGAAGGGGAAAAACTGAGCTGTCCCACATAACCCCTGAGGAAAAGATGGTGTGGTGCACATGTGCTGTACTGTGCTGCTGGTTTACTCTTCTTTTATGGGCTTTGCAAGTTACACTCTCTGTGACTTCCATCACTCCTCTTCCAAATACACCTGTCCAAGAGGCACACTTTTTATTCTCCCACACCTTAGACTTCTATGTAGATTTTCTAATCACAGGCATGTAGGAGAGAGAAAGAGGCAGATGATGGGAGATAGAATATTTTCTTTATTAGAAGGAGGCACAGGCAGGGTGTGGAGCTTTCTGAGCTTTAGTCCACTGTCAAAACCAAGCCATGGTAGGTCATTCTCAGTCTTGCCTTGGGAGTCTTTGGCCATCACTATTTATGAAGCTTTTAGGCTAAAGGCTATGTAAATGAGTAAGTTCTGATATGTGTGGGCACAAAGCTTGTGGGATAGCTTTAATGTTACCAAGCTGTAGTACAGTGGGGATTTGAATGGTTTGCAACAAAAAGCTTTCCATTCTGAGATTCTTGCAATAACTGACTGGGCAGATGCAAGCAGTTTGGCAGTAATTGTTCCAAACCAGTGGTTTGTTTCAAAAACCAAAGCAAAAATTACAGAGTAAATATTTTCCTATGTTATTATACTGCCTTAAATGTAGTTCTAGCAAAGGTATTTTTCTGCTGATGCAACGATACGGCCCTGCATATTTGCCACATTATTTTGTGGTGCTTCTGTAATGCTGTGCTTGTGCCAGTCTTTAAGATCCTGGGAGTCAAAGGCAAAAACAAACAGATTGAGCCTGAAGAAGCTTCTAGAGATGTTTTCAAAAACATATTAAAATAATTCTGGGCCAGTCTTTTGTCCATTGCTTCATCCTGTTTTTATGAGCTGTACAGTGATGAGCTTACGTTTGAGGTGAGTCTTCTCTTCCCTAGGTCTCACAGCTCTATTTCCTGTTACTTGCTGACTTTGACTCCTCGTTTCAGAATCTCAGTATGAACAAGTTTGTTTCACTCTCACCAATTCACTCATTTTTGAAATTTGCTCTTCCTTCTGGAAGCACAGCTGGGAATGTTGTCACACACAGATTCTTAAGTTGCAAGGTTGTGGAATAACTGATGAGATGTGTATGGGTTTGTTTTGAGAGACATCAGGGCTGGGGTTCAGCCAATGTTACAGCAGCATCATGTGTTGTGCTGCTGCTACCAGCTGGAAATTTTCAGAAACACCCTCTGTTGATTCTTCCTGAGCATGCTTTGTTTTTTCAACCCTTGATTTCAGCTCTTTTTTTTGTTTTGTTTTTTGGAGCCATATCAAGGCAGTAGTATCAGGTCTCCCTCATTCAGTTTTTTGTGTTATTATCTATAAATTCTTACTTACAGTTATTGGCACCATTATGTCATAGTGACTTCCCTGAAGAATTTTCTGCCACGGTCAGGACCAGTGTTTTCGGATTTAGGCAGAGGAAGGTACGAGCATCAATTCAATAAACGTTTGGGCACTCTGCTTGATAGCTCTTCATCTGCTGGTTCTCCATCAGAATATCTGCTGTGACATTAAAGCATGTGTCAGAGTCTGGTGACTGTTCCCTCCATTTCAGTGGGTGCCTTGCAGAAAAGAAAAGGCTCTAAGTTTTGAATGGGCAACACATTTAATGTTCTGTTGAGATTATTATTGCTCAGCAACTCGGAAGATCTTAGAGTTTCCCTTGAAATGATGAATAAGAGCGATAATTCTTTTCTGAATTCTGTCTAATGCAAGTGAAGCACGGAGGTTCTCTGATGTGTGGCAGTTGCAACATCAGCGGTTCATCCAGCCTAGGGAGGATCCCAGCTGGTACTGATCTGCTCTGGTGGCTCATGGCCCTTCACAGTCAGCCTTCTGTGTCAAAGGAAATGAGGTACTACTGCCTGAGTTTTCTCTGTGTTCTAGCAATTCCCAGATGTTGTGACCTCAATTTACCACATTCATATTTTCAGCACTATTCTCAGTGCTCTGCTAGGTTGTAATGTGGTCAGAGATTACTTTCTCAAATGTTGCCTACTCTACTTGCAAATTTTTATGCAATTTAAAATGAATATATATCTATGATTCATCGTGATTTGTATTTATCTAAGGCAGTCATAGCAGCCTAACCTAACTTGAAATGTCTGCCAGCTCTTCCCTCCCTTTTCTGGGAATTCCCTTCTCCCTTCCTCTGCTCAAGTCCATTTTGGCTTTCTTTGGGTTCCTTATCCCTGCAGCTTGCAGGCGTTATCTGCTGAAGGTCCCACAGGCTCTTTGTCATCCCTGATGATTCACTTCTAAAATCCCTCTCTTCATACAGTTTTGTACCTTTCCTTCACAGAACAAGAAGCAAGGATTAAAGCACCATGAAAAGAACACTTAAGTCAGAGAGCATGCTTTTGCCGTCCTGCATGCAGATGTTTAACAGTTTTTACCAGGGTCAATCTGTACTCCAAAAGATACTTCTACCATGAGAGGGCAGACAAAAAGCACCACATACACTTTTACAGTAAAAGAAATTAAATTTCTCCTCTTTCTTTAGAGAGAGTACAACCTCACTCTGGAGGCAAAATTGCATTTTAAGAGAACTAAATTAATGTAAGGGTATTTAACATGGGCACTTAGTAGTCTTAATATTGTATTCTTGAGATGTCAGTTGCACAATCAGGAATTGGTTGACCTTTAGTCTTTAAAATTGTTTTTACAAAATTCATAATTTTAATAGCTTTTACTGCCTTCTAGAACCTCAAATAAATCTGCAAACATCTGTCACGGAAATTTTTTTTTCTACTTCCCCTTCCTTTCTGAGAGAAGACTAGTTTGTGTGGCCTAGTCTATGCTTCTGTAGGAAAAAGCAAGTCCAAAAACTGTATCTCATACATGGAACAACAGATAGGATTCACCATAGTCTCTAACTCCTGTGGGAGTTAATCTCACAATCTCAGACGAGCTCCTCATTAAGCTTTCTCCTGCAGAGAGATAATTCAGCCATACTGTAAAAAAATAAAAAAAAAATTAAAAAAAAAAATTCCAGGTAACCACAGGGTCAGAACTGCTCACAGGTGTCATTCAGAAGTGTATGGGTATATATGTAAGCCAAACCCAGGGGACCAGATACTCTGAAAATAAAGACCTTGGGCTGGATTCAGTGTTGCATGAAAAGGTAGGTTAGAGACTATGTGACATGTCTCTCAGTGACATGGGAATATGTACTGTTAAATTCTGTTCTAATTGGTGTCTCTGGAGCATTGGAGATTAATAACCAGATCCATCCATCAAAATGGGTGGTGGCAGGAACATTCATCTCAGACCAGGACAATCTTCTATCCATCTGAAAATATTAGATAATACCATTCACAGGTACTCTTAGAGGACAACCTTTATTCTTCAAGGAATCAAAACATCACTTGTAAATTACTTGCAAAAAAATACCGGTTACAGATAAAGGCACTGTGACTGCAAACTCTTAGTAACAGGACTTTTTTTTTTTTTCTTCTGCTCATCACCATGAATTCCGTGGTGCTTGTTTGCACCTTCACTCAACTGTTCTTTATCCATAAGCTGGTTTTATTTGATTATTTTGTGGATGATCTCGGGGATGGAGGTCTTTGTAGCAAGATTGTTGTCTCCTATATATTACTGCTTCTGGTAGCTGAAATTGTTTCCTGTCTGTTCTCTTGATTTGTGATGCAAAGCTTTGAAAAGTTGGATTCAACCCCAGCTATGTGAAATTTTGCTTATCCTCTTCCCCATAAGAGATTAAAATAACAGAATCTGAAATATCTCACATCCTTACTAAAGCACAGGGTTATTTGTGAGAGATGTGGGTTTAACGGTTCTTGGAAAGTATAAACATTGTGTCTGTTTTAGTGTATGGCATGCCTTGAGTAGGTAGTGAAGGGCCAGTTAGTTCAGAACATGTTTCAGCACATTTGGTTCCATCCGAATTGTATTACTGCACAGGCTGGAAGAAACTGCGTCTTGCAAGGAATGCCTGTGGTTTCCCTCTGTGGTCCCTTATGCTCCCTTCCCTCACCTGTAGCATGACCTGATCTGGCATCATTTGCTTACCCCAACTTTTGCCTAACCACCACAGACTCTTGGTGCACTAATGTTAAGGAAAAATTCTAGAAGGCAGTCGGACTAGTCCATTTATCTGCATTGTATGGGGAATCCTGACTAACAAGTGATGTAAATTTTCAGTCTTCTGCCAGAAATATTTGCCAAAGCAGGTACCTAATGCCTTCTTGTTGCTGAAGGTAGTCTCAGAATGGCTATTAATGTTGTCTGGAAGCCCCAAAATAAAGCAAAGATTTTCAAAGGTTTAAAAGATTGATGTATGCTGCTGATAATAATAATATTTTTGTCAACAAAACTGAAGGCCTAAACTCTTACCTTCACAATTCCATATGCTTTCAAAATCAATAAAGGCTGCAGCATTCTTATGTATTTTCTGTGCACTATGCTGCCTCCTCATATATAAAGCCCTTTGTTCACTCGGATTTTCAAAAGAATTCTCACTTGTAATTGCATATTAATCATAAAATTCCTCTACATTTGCAATTTTTTGAGTTTTGAAATGTCTCTGTTTTGGACATTTAAAAGGCTAAAGCAGTTTCATTTGCTCATACATGTAAATGGTGGTGTTCATGCTGTGAGTAGCATGAACTTCTATAATGCATAGGGTTTTTTTCTTATTTGACATTTTTGAGTGCATGTGATGTCAGTAAAGGACATCAGTCCAACAGCCCTAACTCATGAAGGCTAATTCCCAGAGTAGCAGTGTGGAGAATGGCATAGGTGTAAGCTTCCCTGCAGGGCCCCTCTGCTGTGTTATGAACAAATCCTTTCCATGGAAGAGCCTCTGTTAGCAATGCTACCCAGGATGACATTGATGGGGGTGGTTCTTTGGCATCACCATTAACCTTCAAGGAAATTATTCCAGCAGGGTGTAAGTTATCAAGTAAATGTTAAATAAGAACAATCCAATCAATACTGAATCCAGACTTGACTCCATGATCAGGTGATACACATATGACAACTTGAAAATATGACAGATACAAGTAACTCTGTGGAGTTTTCTGAATGTTAAAATTTTCATCTTGAGTAATAAAATAGAGCTCTTCTCTTTCTGAAGGTTAATCATTATAGCTTTGAACTATTTCCTCTGTATCAATTGATAATCGAGATCATTAATGAAGATGTTAGGCCTTTAATACTATGATAAATGGATTCATGTTAAGTACTGTAGGTAATTTGCAATACATGGGTTTACACTTCAGCTGACAAGATTAGTTACTGTTTGATTACTTGAAGTTATGTTTCAGAGGAGAAAAGTTGTTTTAAAATGTGCAGGTACTTGCAAGAGTTTCTTGATCTAAACACATAAACCAGCTGTTTCCAGCCTGAAGGTATTTTCTTAAATTTACTTCCATGTGTTGATGTTTCAGGAATTCTGTATGGAAATTTTATGTAAAATTTTTGTATTGCGTTCCCAGGCTTCACTTTGGAATATATCTCTGCAGCATTTTTTTCCCTCCTGACAGATATGTTGCTGGCAGAAATACCACATGATCTGGATGATTAGTCGTGGAGATCTGGCGTATTGACATTGAAACATCTTCAAACAAACTCTCAAGAAATAACTAGGAGTCAAGAAATTGATTACCATTAGTTTGCTCCCTTCTTGCTAGAATTAACATATTCTCTGTGTGGGGCCTAACAATGGAGCCTAAACTTTTACCACTTTAGTCTTACTGTTTTATTTGTTTGAGGCAAAAAACCAAAGTTCAACATGCATATGGGCGCTTTTCCTACATAAGTATATTTTGCATCAAGTTTGATTTCTTAAAAATCAAGTTTAATTTCTTAAACGTGAAGAGTGTGTTTATCATCTCCAGTTCACTAGGAGTTAACATGAACTAAGAAATATTCATGATAGTTCTGGGAATACCAGTGAAATGTTATGAAATAGATAATTCTCTTTTCAAATGGATAAGAAATGTGATTAAAAAAAACCAGTAATACTACCTCAAAGCCGAAATGAGGGACTAATCAGAACACTCCACTAAAAAATATTTCAGGGATTTTTTTATGAGACTGCATTATTGTTTTCACTTGGGGAAAAGAACTGTGCTGTTACTCTGTTATAACTTGAATTTTCTTCCTCTGTAGTGCCAGGACCAAACTCCTCCGGTGACAATGGCATCAGCTTTGCCATGATAATGATGGCCTGGGTTGTGATTGCACTTGTCTTGTTCTTACTGAGACCTAGTAATCTAAGACGATCAAACACAGCCGGAAAGGCAACCAGCCAACACAATGTAAGTGCATCTTCAAGTGCCCTGCAGAGAGATTCTATAATAGCTTAAATCTATTTTATGTGATTTTATACATCATACACACTGTTTCCAAGTAATTTTTCCCCATTTTTCCCCATCTATTTTCTTGGAACTCCATTAAAAATTAAAATGAGTTGAACCAAAGTGAAAGGAATCATGAAGGCTAAGTGTAAGGCCTGCTATGGAATGGAACAGGTGCAGTGTCCTCTGGACACTGTCTGTCCCTGGTTGAAACTGCCTCCTACCTTCTTAGGTAAAAGGGGTCAAGCACAGCTTTAAACAAAATTACAGCATGATACTTTGAGAAGGGTGATCTTTGTCCTAGATGTGGGGTCATGAAAAAATCTCAGTTAATACAGGGAAAAGTAAAGTTTTTTAATGCTCATTTGCTCTTAATTAAAGAGATATTGAAAAAACATGAAAGAAAACATAATGCAACACTTCTGAGTTCTTCTACTGCTAAATCCTCCTATGTGAAGCACTTGCTAATTCTGTACCTGCTTTTTTCTTCCTTTCCTCCTTTCTTCTCCCAAGGGACAAGAACCACCAGCCCCACCAGTGGACTAGAGCATTCAGTATTGGAAAAGTTCAGCAGCTAAAACCTTGCACGACCAAATGAACGAAGTGACCAGATTACTCCTAAACCGCACTCAATATGGTTTCCTTTTCTCATTTATATAGAGCAGAGTTATCAATCAGCAGTAATCTTCATGAACTGCTTTTAGTGACTTCAATTTTAAGTTAATTTTTGCTTTGTATGTTATTACAATTCCTATAAGATTGTAATTTGAATAATGGTAAGGCATTGCAGGGGTTTTTTGGTTGTTACTGTTACTGTGGACATTCCACTCAGTCTCTTTCTATTACAGTGATCCTAATTTCTTTGCCATGATTTCTGATAAGCATTGAACGAAAAAGAAAATCCCAGTCCATCTATAAGAATGAAAGGTTACTGACCTTTCTTCAGATTAATTCATACTACTTCTCTAGTATGCTTTTGAGAGTTATATTGTGGTTGGAATTACGTAGTTATGTCCTGAGAAATAGAAATTGTTTTATATTTGCCCTGGTTTCAGAGCAGCTTTTCTTCTGGTCTTTGGACCACTAACACAGTTTCCAGGATTGCTGGCAAAAGCGTGGATTGTCCACCAGAATTATACTCTGTGTGTGTGTGTGTGTGTGTGTGCGCGCACGCGTGTGTGTGCGTGTGCACGCATGCACACATATGTAAGTGAATGTGATGATTGCCACTGTCAAAGCTTTGATCTATATATTGGGAACTTTACACTAAAGATTATATCACCAAAAAAGTTAATTTAGCCATTTTCATTAATAAATTGTATGTCTTATTCAATACATTGTCAAAAAAAACATACTCTAAACCCAGGTGTGTTTACTTGATCCAATGATAAATTTAGTAAGAAGAACCTGGTAAAATTTTCTGTTCTGGCATAGTCTTTTCATAATTGGTACCTTAAGAAGTTTTCAGCCATGATGTAATGTGTATTGGACAGGATTAAATCAGACCAAGAAGTTATCACAGTTACCAACTTTTGGTATGCAACATGTACTGGATTATTCAAGTTTTTTCACCTGTGATCAGCAATTCTTAACATTTCATCCTTACCTACTAGTAATTGTAGACTAACAAACTTGCAGGTGACTACATATGACATGTCTCTTCCCTCTAATATTTGTGTGTCTGCGTGTATGTTCAAATGTGTGTATGTGTGGCTGTGCACAACACCTGTGCACATCTCCCATTATGGTAAATGGGAATTACTTTTTTATGTACATTTATTTAAGAACATTTAAAAGATGTACAGAAAAGCAACACTGTATATTTTTCTTGTTCAATTTGAAAAATTGATCAGAATAATGTAAAGAACATTTTTATGTTACCAACATAAAACTTCTTTCCTTAAAGGTCAGTAGAACAGATATACAGGAATTCTAAACCTTAGTCTACAAACCTTTATTTCATGAGGATTTCAGTCATGGAGCTGAAGGAACCAATTGTTAAAGTTCAAAAAGATTTGTATTAATGGGCTTGTCTTGGTTTGAAAGACAGGTGTCTGCTAAGGAAGGCAGAAGACTCCCTTGGAATGGAAAATGTAAAGCCCTTCCCTCCAAATTATTATGATTTTGATATTAAGGGGCTCTCAGGCAAAGATATGGGAATAGGAATAACAGATCTTTACTAGTATGCACAATAAAGCAAATAAACAGCAACAACAGCTCTGGCATTAGCCCCAAACAGAACAGGACCCAGTGACCATTCCCGGCCGCAGGCATTTCCCCTCGTGCAGTTCCGGGCACGGCCGGCAGGGGCGCTGGTGGCTCCCGGCCGGACAGGGCAGGGGCGGGGATTCCCCCGCGCCGGCAGGGGGCGCTGTGGCGCGGGCTCGGCCCACACGCGGTAATGGGGGCTCGGCCGGGACGGGAAGGGATGGGAGAGAGGCTTTGCTGCACAAACCCCCCTGGGACATCGATCCCGGGCCCCTGCAGGACTCTCGGGAGCAGCAAGCAGGGCCGGCAAGGTGTCTCGGCAGGCAGGGCGTGCGGGGCTACAGTGCAGCGACAGCTCGGAGCAGCGCCGAAGATGTGGCGGGGGCGAGGCAGCGGCAGCCCGGCTCCCAGCAGGGCAGGGAGAGGCGAGCTCAGGATCCCGGGCAGCCGAGCAGATGGTGAAAAGTCCCTCTTTTAGTGAGGTAGGTGTTAATAAGGTCTCAGTTCAGTGGCTGCCCTCACGAGCAGAGGCTCACCCCACGGCAGAAGAAGCAGCTCTTCACCGGCAGCCCGTCTGAAACCTATAGAGAGACAGAGAAGAGTGTGCCCTCCCCTGAGCTTGGCCACTTTTGTATTTCTTAAGCATCCAGTTGTTAGTGTTTCCTAGCAACTTATGGGCAAAAATTCTATAAGTAAAAAGGAACAAAAGGGAAAAAACCTAACCCCCAGCAGGGCTCTAACAAAAATCTCACATCATATCTTGGTTGATAGAGACAGGATTTTTTCTCTTCAGGATAAATGATGAGCAAGCTAAGCCTCCTTGTAAAGGTACAGTGTAGATCTGAAGAAGGGTTTCTGTAATTTGATGTAATTGACCTTTGAATTTCTGTGGAATAGTGTGCTCCTAAGCATAGGATCATGTTTGAAAAAAAATTAAAAAATAACATTATCGGGCCAGGTGCTCTCAGCGACATCAGTTCAGTGCCATGTAAAGCAGTGAAACTGCTGGGGAGAAGCTAAGAGAATTTGTCCCATTATGTCTAATAATATACAGGCCATAAACACTGTGTAAAGTTGTCACTGGGATAAGCACTCTGCCTGTGCTTGTTTTTTGCCTTCCATGTACATTTATGTTTGGGATACTGTTCAGAACAGGTAATACAGCATCATTTTGTTGAACCCACAAGGAAACATATAATCTTCCACACTGACCTTTTTTCTCTAAGGATTTTTGGCCACAATTCTTCACTACTGGAAGCATAAAACAAGCTTCCAATTGATTAAAAAGCCAACTGAAACAGGCTTATATTCAGAGAGAGCAGTACTCCTCATCCTGTTGGGAGTTGGTGAGATTTACAGGAGATGGTCCTCCCTTGTGAGGATCAGTCTCACTTAAATGTCTGTTTATGTATTTATAAACCTTACCACGTGCACCCAGCTCTAAGAGTCTTGACAAATGAACTTTTTGTTCAGAGGGATGTTGTGGTTTACCTTTAAATGAAATGTCTTTGCTTGAAATTCCTTTAATTGTCCCAGTGATTTTATACATGTATGCTTTCCTCATGTAAATTGCTATTTTAAATTTTCTATGTAAAAGAAAAAAAAATTGGAAATATTTTATTGTAAAATGTTTTACTAAAGAGCCAGGCCACTATCCCACATCAAAATCTCTGCCTTTTAAATTCAGATACTCTCTCCAAGATATAAATTTCAGATCAGCACTCTTAATTAAAATCAAAGTAACTAACCATAGGACTGTATTTTGCCACTCTTATTTGTGTTAAGTAGTGCCTTACTCATCAAGTAGTTGCACTGAAGTTTGTGGAACTACTCTGAGATAATGTACTAGTAGCAGCTTTAGTAAGGGTGGCAGAAATCTGGCCTTTAGTGATGTAATTTGTGATTAAATAATTGTATCATGGTTACAGATGTTTATGGTAAATTCTGGGAAGTGTGGAAGAGATTAGTGGTATGCAAAGCTCTAGGATATGATCAGTTCTGTAATGATGGATTTAAGCTTGGTTAGTAAGAGATGCAAGTTGTAGCAACTTGGGAAATATGGAGAGAAATTTACATATTATACCTTAACTTTGTTAAAACAATAGTATTTTTAGAGTCTGCTTAACACAATTACTATACTCTGAAATGAGAAATCATATGTGTATTCATGCACTGCCTGCAGATCACTTAGCCTTGTAATACTCATGGTTGAAAAAGGAAGAGTGATGATGTCATGTACTTAATGTAAATTGGTGGTTTCAAATATCTGAATTATGCCAAACAAAAAATCATCTGTGCCATTTGCAGTTTCTTAGTAATCTTTTACTGAGTACTTGGATTGGGATAAAGGGCTTGTACTATGCACTTTTTATTGACTTAACAAAATAAATAGCAATCATTAGTAAACTTTTGTCTTTGTCTTTCAGTTTTTATATAGGATACAGGACTGCACCATCCTATGAATTTTTAAGGTAATTTGAAATCCTCTAAAAATAAGAATCAGTAAAAATAGTGTGTCACCTGTGTAACTTCTAAAACGCTCTAAAATTCTAACTTTTCTAATGGACTCTTGTCTACTGTATGTATCTTAAGCAAGACAACAAATGAAAAGCAGTTTCCAAGTTTAAGATACTTTGATGACCAACATGGATGCCTCTGCCTTTTGCTCTTTGAAATAGTTAAGCAGTGTAGAAAGTTAGAAATAATACAGTAAGAAAAATACTGACAAATATGCTGATTGTGTTTTCAGATTAAATCCTACTACTTTGGGATTTGCAATCTATTTTCTAGTTCTAGATCTTGGCAGTGTTGCACCCAGAGCTTCTCTGAGGAAGGAAGATGCTGCAATGGCTCGAAGTGTGTAGGAGTAGGAGAGACCTGCTGCTTCCTCACTGTTCCCATGAAGTGCAGCACTCTTCTCTGGAAGCAGAGCACAAAATTCTGAGCACTGCCTCAACTCACAGCAACTCAGATCCCTCATTAGGGACTCCTGTGTTAATGTGAGGAAGAAAAGGAAAACCGGAAGAGCATTAGGGTTTAAAATAATATACAGCCATCCAGAGATAGTGATAATAAATACCAAAGAATCAGAAACAAAACCAGAGTAATAATAACAACAATAAGTAAAAAATGTTTTAGGCATTTGAGTCAATCTAGAAAGTACAAGATCTTAATCAGATATCATTAGTGTCTGCTCATCAAAATTTACCTTTTTAATCAAACATGAGATTATAAATAGCCCCTAAAACTAAAGCTAAACTTTTAAGTACATTTGTTAAAATGTTTTCCAAGGATGCATATGCCTATTGAGAAAAGTGATGCAGAAAGGAAATTGCCATAAATCTAAATTCATATTGTTGAATGGGTCTGTACAAGGCCTAGCTGTTGAAGATCACCAGGTAATTTGAAATTACTCTACCCTAAAGCCTAAAAAAAAATTACGCTATCTAGTATATTTGGGAAAAATACACCAAATCGTTGTAGCAAAATAGTCCATTAAATGGATTCCTTGCAAAAATAGACTACACACATCCTCTTCTCCTTTATTTATTCAGTACCAGCCAACTGCCTACACTGCTATTCACTGCAAAGATCTGGACCTAGGGGTAGAGGAAGATGCAGAATATTCCATGCTAAACCAAATCCTCACTTGTGAAACAACACAACTCTTACCAGCTTCTAGGCAATATCAGCTGAAGATTTGTGTGTTCATTTAAAAAAAAGGAACTGAACACTTGTATCAAAATTGCCAACTCCCATAGCAGACACTTCATAGATAAATATAATAGCTAGTAGGATCTGGCTTCCACATTACCTTTTTAACATCTGCAGGTCAGAGCATTGGCCAGAGGGGGTGTCTGAAACAAATGTGCCCCAATATTTGGCAATACATATTAATTCACCATATATATACAGCTTTTTAAAGATTTCATTCTTGCTTTTATGGAAAGTGTTATTGTAAAATACTTATTGAAACTATAGCAATAATTTATAATCAAGGATTACACGTAGCAAGGTTTAAGAAAAAAGTCTTTTGCATATATTTGCTTTGTTGTTACCTCTTCCCAGCTATAACTGATGAAAAAAGGAGTAATTTTTGTGACTGTGTAGTTTTCAGACTTATAATTGGTTTCAAATAAATTTCTTCTGCTGTAAATCTATCCTTAAAATGTAAAAAAAGAGCCTAGAGATGAGAAAATACATTTCCTTTATCAGACTAGTGAAAAACCCTACCACTTTACCACATTCTGAGGTCACAGCCACTGGTTTGATATAAAAAGCAAATCTTTAAAAAGCTGTTCATTTTAAGGCAGAATTTGAAATGATTAGCAAGAAAACAACCCAAAGAAGCCTCCATGGGACTGGCACTACACCAAACACTGTATGTAATGCATCAAAATCTGCTTTCTTGTGATGATGAGTAAAAATTGTGTTTTTTTTCAACTCCCTTAGTGATTTCATGCAGTCTTGTTTGAAATAGAAAATCCAAATAATCATCCCCCCTTCATCAAATATTAGCTTGCAATTTGAATCACAAATGCATCTTGTCTCTGGCACTCCCTCCTCTTGTATGCTTGTGTTGGGCTTCAGTATGTAAGGAGAAAGAGATTAAGCCAAATTAGCTTTTAGCTGTACTGTGAGGGTGCATCAAATCTTCACCTTATTTTATGCAAACAACTGTTACTGCAGTGGGACAGCTCAGCTGAGTAAAACCCTTTAAAATGGGGATGCTACAAGGCGATTTCTCTTCAGTGGGGCAGTGATGAAAAGCAGTGCCTTATCTGGCTGCTCTTGCTTCCATTGCATTAATTTTAGCATTTAATATTTCCTTACTGTTTGGTTGAGATGGCTGTTAGCCTGAAATGGCTCTCCTGGTGGGAGCTGCAGTGTACCCCATGTTCAGAAAAGCAATGTTGCTGCCCATAGCACTGCTTCTGGAGGAACAGCTTTGATGTCTGGTATGAAGTATATGGTTTCCAGAAAAACATCAGAAGGGAATGAAAAAAAAGAGGCACAAAACAATAGCTAGGCCACCAAAAGTAATCATGCCTGGAAGGAAGTGTGAATAATTTCTGTGTATACTGAGAGCTTTAAATAATGTAATTAGAGGAAGATCATGTACTGGGAAACAAAACATTTTTGTGCAGTAACTTAAAGAAGGGGGTTTGACAGGTTATTTTCATCAGAGTTCTCAGGGTGCCCTTCCTTGAACTTTCAAAAGTTTTAGTCCTGCATGGCTTTGGAGTTTTATTTACATGGCAATATTGTACATGAGACCTGATGAAATGATTGTCCAGATACTCCATGCCCCATGCAAACAGGCAAGTTGACCTGAACAGAAGTTCACTTCATTTTGCAACAAATTTTACCAATAACTGCAGTTTGAGAGACTGGTTGTCACCAGAAGAGAAAATACCATATTAGATTAAGCATAAGATGTTTGGACAAACTGTCAGACTGTTTAGCAATGTCAAAGTTCTGGTGAATATGAGAGGTCGAGGTGACAGTGTAAATAAGGATGTGCCAGGCAGAAAATGCATCTTGCAGCAAGACAGTGTTGGCTCTGAGCACACGTAAAGCTCAGGTTCTCATCTGCCTGTGTTCAAAAATGGCATATGGCTACTTTATGCAGCTATTGGAGCCTTTTCAACGTGCATGTCCAGTCCAATACATCCTGAATAATCTCGTTAGCTGTGTCTCTTAACGCTGTAAAATACAAAGCATGGATTCAAATACTGATCCAACTGGTCTTCCAGGCACTTTTGTGACTCAGCCTGGGACTGTTGCCAAGTACATCAGATTTCTCAGTTACAGGTGGGGTTGCCTCCCAGCTGTACTTGGTCGAAAGTTGAAGGTTTGACAGACAATGGTGGCTGTTGAATCTGTGTCAGGTATTAGTGTCAGAAACTAATTACACAAACTCAGGTGCCCTTAGTTAATGATCAGCTAAATCTGGTTTGCAATCAGTCTGACATTAAACAGTAACCAGCTGGGATTCAGAATTTCTTTAATATCCAGGGCTCTTTGCTGGCTTTTCCTCTGACCTCCAACATCAGGATGCCAGCCAGGAGATTTTGCAATCATGCACTCACTTGCTCTTTGTCTTCCCTCTCTTTCCCCTCATCCCCCAAATCCTTCATAAATCTTGATTTCCCCCTTGCATAGTGGAACAGCTTGCTTATACATGGGAGGTGAAAAGTGGCCCCTCCACCCACCTTTGGCATTCAGATCGCTCTTGGCTTGGTGGTTTCTGAAAAGGTAGGGGTGTGTCCTCAAACCCACTCCCCAATATGGTGGAAGAGGTACTCACCTGACCTAGTCAATTGCCAATGCTAAATAAAAACATACACCTGAAATCCCATTCCTCCTATTATTTAGTTTCCTTATCCTGCACTGCAAAAGTATTCACAGTCTACACGGAGCCTTCAGAAAAATAAAGCAGAATTTACAACTTTAAAAAATGGCCAACAGTGGACCAGCCTCATCTGCTATGTGACAGCCTTACTTAAGCTTTCTTGCCTCTGCATGCTGTTGCAAAAAATTCTATATTCTGGTAAATTATGGGTCTGCCTGAATGGGAAAACCAAGAAGATCCCATCCAGTAATTCTGATTTTTTTTTCTGTAAGAAGAGGGGAGACCCAAACTGCACGGCATTTTCATTGCAATGCCTTTGAGCCCTACATTTTTTAATCTACTCGCAGTGCCCTCACCACCAGAGTGTAGGCTATAAGGAAACAAAAGCAGCCCTCATCATCCTTTCACACAATCATTTAGGCTGGAAAAGACCTCCAAGATCATGCAGTCAGCATTTCACGTTATGTTGTGTTGTTTGCAAGAGAGAATGCAAGATCGACATCCCAGGCAGGGATGTGACTTATCAGTGAAAGTCCTTTGCTATGAGAAAAGGGACTAGGGTCCACTGTCTGTTCTAAGGGCTGTTCAGATATTTGAAATAGCTCTCAAATAACAGACTACAACCCAGACCTTTCTCCTCCCAGGAATGGGCCATGATAACTGCATAGAAAAAATACCCCTTTTGAAGCTCCTTGGCAAGCAGCATAGATGCAGGTGGAAAGTTAGAGCCACATTTCCTTACAATTCTCAGGACACAGAACTCTCTTGAGATAAGTATGCCTGAACCTCACCAGCCAAAGAAGGCTCCTAAGCTCTTGCCCTCCTTCTTGGCAAACTCAGTAACTGGGAGGTATTAGCCGACTCTAATGAACTACTAACTACCCACACATAGACCAGCAGGCGAAGTCCCTCACACACACCTGGCCTTGCACACAACCACTGTACCCTTCTTGTTTCTAGAAAATCCACTCCTTGTGTGGCAGGCACACACTAAGCACACTTACCAACACCCTCAGGGGACCGCTTAAAGGACCTGAAGTGATTTTGGCTGGTACAGAGGGACCAGATAACATTCTTGAAGTACAAATGTACACATTCATAGATATTCTGAGACCTACAGAGATAGATGGAGGTTTGAAGAGGATGGTATAAGTGAGACTGACTTCTGAGTCACTCCCTAAGCTTCTATTTGCTTTGCTTAGGTTTCCCCGGGGGAAAAAAACAAAACAAAACAACAACCCAGATGTGTATAAAACTGAGACATCTGTGCTAGTAAGCAATGAGGAAAGGTATGACTTGTTTTTACTTCAGAATAAACACAGTGAACCCTGTGCCTTTGCCAGGCGGTTCTTTGGCTAACCACACAGAATCTGCCAGGATCCTGCACTGACTGCAAACCTCAGTAGGCTCTTTCAGTAGAAACACACGTATTTTTACAGGCATTTCTAAAGGACCTGTGATTACAGTATGTACTCAAATAGGTAGAGATTCTTCTAGGGAAAGATCAGATCCTCCAAGGTAGTAACAGGATAAAATATAAAACAGAAATAATGATTCAATTTTTAAAATTATATTTTAAGAGTTATGGATGAAAATGCCACATAAGAACAAGGTAACCCTTTAGTCAGTTTGATAAGAACATGCACGTATTATACACCTAGTCTGGCAACATTTAAGCTAGAAATCTGTAATCTGTTTGAAGTCTAGATCACTACAATAATGCAGATGGAGCAAAGTCCCCACACCCAGCTTCTAGGAGAGAGGCAGTGAAAGTGAACTTAAATGTACTGGAGAAGAAAAGACATCAGATTTCTCACAGTCTTTCTACTCCCAAAGTCAGATGAGGTATACTAATAGCATACCACGTTTACATAAAAGGCAAGAGCAGTATCTGAGAACTTTAACACTGCTAGGCAAGAGTTCCCTGGGCAGTACCCAGGTCACAAGGGTAAGAGTACAAGCTCGTTTTATTTCCTGCCTCTGGGTAATGTTCACAGCCTGGACTTTTAACTGTTTCAACCTGAACACTGAACTTTACTGTAACCTATCTCCGTTTGCATTCACTTCTCTTTGTTAAGATGGTGCTACGGTAGAGGAGAGAGAATGAACACCTACTTCTTTACTTCACAGTAACCATAGCTGAGTGACAAAAAATTATTCAACCACCACAATTAAGCTCTGTTACAAAAACAGCCTGAGGCAGAAGACAGGAGCAGTTCAGCGGCCCAGCCCCGGCCAGGCCCGGAGCTCCCAGCCGCGCCCGGGGGCCCTGCGGCCCCACAGCCGCCCGCGCGCTGCGGGGGCCGGGCCTGCCCCGCCCGGGCCGTCCCGCGGCCATTCGTCGGCTCCGCGGCGGGCGGGACGCCGCCGTTCTCCGCCCACAGGGGAAGGAGGAGGCGGGACAGCCCCGCTCGGCGTCTTCGCCATGAAGCGGCCGCCTTGGGCCCGCCGCGGCCCTTTAAATAGCGGCCGCCGCTGCTGCCGCTCCCTTCGTAGCAGAGCGTCGCGTTGAGCTCGGCGCGCATCCTCCTCGAGCATCCCCGCCGTGCGTCCCCGCCGCAGCGGTCCCGCTCGATCCGCGGCGCCGGACCGCGCTTGCCTGCCCGCGGTAAGTGTCCGTGCTGCGGCTGCGGTGCCGGCCGCGCATCCCCCCGCTGCCGTCCTGGGGGGCCCTTCCCGCCCCAGAGCGCAGGGCCGGGGCGGCGCTCCCGGGAATGGAGCCCGCGGGGTCGGCCCGGCCAGGGGGGAGCGCGGTCAGCTCGGCCCACACCTTTCTTCGGGGAGAAGGCGGGAGCTGCGGCCTCCGTTTCCCGGCCGAGGGGCTGCAGGGGCAGGGCGCGGCCCGGGGTCCCGGCGCCGCTGTGGCCGCAGCCTGGGGCCGCGCCGGTCCCCGCCGAACGCTGTCTGCAGCGGCGGGCGCTGCTCGTGCCCGGCCGGGACTACAGCGGCATCGGCAATTCCTCGACCCGAGGGTGGTGTTCGGGTGTCATGACTCAAAGCAACCGCAGAAACGCTTCTTTGGTGGTCTGTGCATGCTGGAGCTCTGGAGAGGTGCAGGCTCCAAAGCCTTGCCGGGTTGGAGAGACGAATAGCGGTTCGTTTCCGGAGATCAGCCGTAAGAAAACGCTTCTGTGGGCCGCCGCGTAATAAAATCTGAAATCACTAATACTCTTTGTTTTCCTTGAATTGTTGGCCGGTATTTTAATTTGTAACTCCCGATTTTCTATTTCCCCCTCCTCCTACTAGAGCAATCATGTTTGAAATTAAGAAGATTTGCTGCATTGGTGCTGGTTATGTTGGTGGGCCAACCTGTAGTGTTATTGCACAGATGTGCCCCCATATCAAAGTTACTGTTGTGGATGTCAATGAGGCCAGAATCAATGCCTGGAATTCAGACACACTCCCAATCTACGAGGTAAACATCACTGTTGTCCCTTCTTCCAGCCAGTGTTGCCTTTGCTTGCCACCCAGTACATGGCATTTCCCTATAGTCCATTAGTGAAGCTTTTCAAGCTTATTATAAGCACATAAGTGATGTCCTTCAAAAAGGGTATTCTGGAACAGCTGCTTGTCACTATTGCTCATTAAGCCAGATTTTTGAAATAGCTTAATGCAGCTGGTGAAGATGTGTATTAATGTTTATATTATATGGAGGACCTAATAAAGAAAATGTAATTCTATATATAGTGAATTGTGCTAAATCATGCTGACTTTCTTTTGGGACCTGACTTGATCATAACAGTCCTCTTGCTCAATTGCAGATATTACCTGCTGTGTTGTAGCACAGTATAAATGTGTGATACTGAGCTGTAAGCTGTATTTGCATTGTGAGTACTGCCAAAATCCAATCTGTGTGCTGTCCAGCTTTAACTATATCGAAAGATGAGGGAAGTCATGTTTCTGATTCATGTATCTTCTGTCTGGCCTGGGAAAATTAGGCCAAGTACCACATGTCACTCCTTCATTACAGAATTACTTTAATTTGAAAAGTTGGAAAGCATTTTTCTATTTTGCTTCTCTTAGCATTTCTTATTTTGCACACTTTTTTATCATAAAACAATAGGTCTCTTTTTCTTCATTCTTTCATGAAATACAGTTTTTATAGATTTGAGTTCTTTAATAGGAGTGAAAACTTATATTCACTCATCTCCCAAAGACAAGGCATCTGACTGGTACTAACAGCTGCTCTTTTGCTATAAGAAATCATGTTCCCTCTTAAAACCAGAGCTATACTGTGAATAAGTCAAGATGAATAGAATTCCTTTGTCATACAAAATTCTAATGAAATCGTATATTGTTCAGATTAGCAGGTGAGACATGAACAAAGTTTTTGAAAGCAAGTATTTTGCTTTCTCTTATTACTTAGACTGAGCTAAAGTAGAGCTCGCCTTGGCATGTTTTTATTAAAAAAAAAAAAACCAACCCAGACTTGTAACATCCGTTTCCTGGAATGGTGTCCTTTGCTTACAAAGAATGTACAAAAATTGCCAGGAGTTAGTTCAGACAGTTGTAAAATTGAGTCATTGCACAGTGAGGATTTTGTGGTTTTTTGGGTTGGATTTTTTTTTTCAGTGTCAGAAATTGTCTAGTGGGCTGCCTTTCTATTTGCATCCCATTGTGAGACTGTAGTTGGAATATTCAATGGGTTGTAAGATATGTTATTTTTGCCTGTTCTGACCTTTGTTTTTCTTCTAAGTGGGTGGTATTTGATATAAAATGAGACAGTAAAAATGTCTTGTGTAAGAAAGTTTCTGCTTTGTTTTCTTCTCTCCATACAGTGAACCTTTGCCTTTCTGGCGGTTCCTTAAATATCTAATGTCATGATAGGTGTGTCAAATTGGAGATATGATTGCCACCTGAAAGTGCATGACTGACTAATCAAACAAAAAGTAAAAGCTTTTTTTATCTGTGACCACTGTGTCTTGGTTACATTTTTTAAAGACCATTCTAGTAAAGAGGATTTCTCATTTATGTGTGACCTCCTGCTTCTCTTGTCTGAGAGAAAGGAAAGCATTACAGCACCATATGGGTCTCTGGAAAGAATTACATCATATTATGGCTGTTGTGATTCCTTTGACACTGTAGGAGTGGTGCCATGATAAGTTTAATCTGGCCCAAAGATGGGTGGTTGCTAAAAGGAGTGGTCTTGATTTCCTGTGTGTCTCTGCTGCCTCTCATTCATTGGATCTGGGCTTGCTTACTTGGTGGAAGACTTCATGGGGTGTTTATTTGTGCTGAAGCAGTTTTAGATACGATATTGGGGGGATTGTGGAAAGAGGGAAAAGGAGAATTGGGACCATCTCCTTTGTTTGCAGTCTAGGGAATATTGTAAGATTTCTTGAATCTACTTAACATTACTCCACAGGTATTCCTTTAATTGCTTCTCATGAAGCACAGGAATAACTGAAAGCTAAAATCTGTCTGTGCAAATAAGCAATTCAGTGTGGCTGGAAGATTCAGGACAGCATTGTGAGACTTTTGAATAAGAAAGAGCTTGACTTTTACTGTGTAAATCTTCAGAAGCTTTACTTCTGCCAGACTGAAAACATGCTGCACTGACAGAGGAAAAAAAGGAAATATTTCTGTATCTGAAATTATATGCTCTTTGGGCATAGAGTTTGCTGTTCTTCTAACTGCATTAATCTTAACAGGTTTTTTTATTGCTTCTTTTTCAGCCAGGGTTACAAGAAGTAGTAGAATCCTGTCGAGGAAAAAACCTCTTCTTTTCCACCAGTATTGATGATGCTATTAGAGAAGCTGATCTTGTATTTATTTCTGTAAGTTTAGGAGAAGAAACTTTTTTTTTTCTTATCAAATCATTATGTTGCTTTACTTTTAGGAAGTTGCCTTTGTTTTGTCATGTAGATTCAGTTAGCAGTATCATGTCATTTGTCACAGATTTCTCTTTGCTTTTTTATGTACTATGGGGAAAGTTTTAAGTAAGCTTTTTATTTGTTTTCCTTATAGCCAGTAGCACCTTTGACAAATGAACAGGTTGTAAGTCAAAATGGTAATGTTGATGTTTAACTTGGTTAGGTTTATGGAGTCAGAGCAGAATGTAGTGCAGCTCTGTCATTGCAGTGTACTGGTGAAATCTGTGGGACCTTGATAATAATGATAAAATTCCTAGACAGATATGCAAAATTGTATGCTGGTTATTTGGTTACAAAGATGACCTATTTCTAGAAGCTTTTCAAAATAGTGTATTATTAGAAGCAGGGGTGGCTTTAATATTTCAAAGCTATTGACACCACTAGAAAGAGGATTCAGTCAAAAGATGAACCTTTCATAATCTAAAGGTTGTTACTATTGCAGAATCCAAAAGAACTGATTGTTATTTGCCTTGGTAGTGCACATCCCTTTTTTTCTTGAGGTCTCTTCTTTGTTAGAGCACTGTAGTATGGAGCTCCCTTTCTGACAGTATTTCTCTTCATTCATTAAGTCTAAAATGAATGCTATGTGTCTGCATGACAGCCACTAATACAGCCCATATATTGCCACTTGTTCTTGGTTCAGAACAAGCTGTTGTGTTTTACACATTTGCTGCCATTTCTTCTTTCCATTTGTAATGAAAAGACCCTCTGTCTTAATCTAAACTACGTGTTTTCCCTCATGTTGTCATTTCTGTGTACATCAGTACACTAATTCATTGGCCCTACACTTAGGTTTCATTACAAAGAGAGTTTTAACTATAGTTGACTCACTGGAAGATTCTTACATGAGTCTTTGCACACCTAGTGTGGGACACGTAACAAAAAGTGGCTGTAAATAATCATGAAGAAATTACTGGTGTTTCCAGAATAAGGATTGTTTCACCAAAGCCTGCAGAGCTGCTATGAATTGCTCTTATTTAAATCATATTTGAATAGAGACCAGTGAGCTTTCTGTAGAAAACAAAACGGGTAATTTAGACAGCTAATAACTCTTCATCTCATGTGGTAACCAGAATAATTCTGGGGTAGAAGCATTTTCCTTCCTCTGAGAAGAAAAATATCTGTCATTCTTAACAATTTCACCTTGCCTCTTAACACGAGGGGTACTGACCTGTAACATTTCTTCTCCTTTCACATATTTGTAATTAGGTTAATACACCAACAAAGACTTATGGAATGGGAAAAGGCCGAGCAGCTGATCTGAAATACATTGAAGCTTGCGCTAGAAGAATTGTACAGAATTCAAATGGCTATAAAATTGTCACTGAGAAAAGCACAGTTCCAGTGCGTGCTGCAGAGAGCATTCGTCGAATATTTGATGCTAATACTAAGCCTAATTTGGATTTGCAGGTAAACATAATCTTCTGAGTTATGTATTTAAAGGCTGCCTATTGCTTTTGGCTTTTATTTGTGGTTCTGTTTTTTCTGTGTGCATAGGTGCTGTCTAACCCAGAGTTCCTTGCTGAAGGAACAGCCATCAAGGACCTGAAGAACCCGGACAGAGTGCTTATTGGTGGAGATGATTCTCCAGAGGGACAGAAAGCTGTCCGTGCTCTGTGTGCTGTTTATGAGCACTGGGTGCCCAAAGAAAAAATCCTCACAACCAATACCTGGTCATCAGAACTTTCTAAACTGGTTAGTGTTGCTCCCTGCTGTGATCTGCAATGAGCAAGGGTGTGAGATAAAGCTCAGAAGCAGAATTTTGTTGACACTAGAGTGATGCAGCTAGGAAAGACAGGTGAGGTTGGGAGGACCTAATGCATAGGTCAGGGGATCTTTTTTATTGATCTTTTCCAGTTCTGACCTGACCTAGTTCATCGATGATTACAACTTTGTGAAGTCTTTTTCTCAGTTTTATTGCTGTTAGTTATCACTGAGGGCAAGCCTCCAGTGCTGCAGAAACTGATTACTGTCATAAAACAGTTCAAACTCTGCAAGTTAAGCATTATCTTGTTTTGCTTAAATCCCATTAACTGGCACTTATGTATTAAACTTACGTTACTCTTTTGTATGTTGATGGAGTTGCATAGATACTAAAGTAATCCTTTCAGTAGCAATTTCCTTTGGTCTGTGGATGTCTTGGTTTCTGGAAAAATGAAACTCTTTAATATGCTTTTTATTTGCAGGCAGCTAATGCTTTCCTTGCCCAAAGAATCAGCAGCATTAACTCAATCAGTGCTCTGTGTGAAGCTACAGGAGCAGATGTTGAAGAAGTAGCAAGAGCTATTGGAACAGACCAAAGAATTGGAAATAAATTTCTCAAAGCCAGTGTTGGTAAATGAAAAATTCTTCCTTTCTTTTTCCCCACTGGGCTTCTGCTTACTAGTACAATAGCAGTGTTTCGAAATAGGCAATCTGATTCTCTGAAATTTTCTACAGCATTGGAAGTGCTTAATGTACGAAAATATTGCTGTAGAATACTAATATAAATCCATTTGTCTGGTAAAATGTGTAGAACTGAGGTTGCTCCAGACCCAGCAACCTGAAACTGGAGAGTTCAGAGTGCATGGTTTACCCTGCCTGTGACACTGGAAAGAGAAGACTTAATTTTTCTGAAGCGTCACTGATGACAGTGCTCTCTAAGATGTCTTCCCAATTGCAACTGCTGCAGTTTTATTTGGGAGTTGCTGCCAGTGGCCTGTGGAGGAGAATACCTCTAGCTCAGAATGTGTGATGACAGCTTCTAATTTGATGGATGTGGAAAAGACCTCAAAGACTGAGTCCAGCCTTTGACCAATCACCTCCTTGTCAGCTAGGCCATGGCACTAAATGCCTTATATGGTCATTTCTGGATTAGATTTAGGAGAGAGTAAAATGTGATAAAGTGGTGATCAGTGCATCGAACTTGCAAACTTCAGAACAAGACTAATGCCTCTCCGTATGGTTTATGCTAGAAAGTGTGACTTTAAAAGACCTTATTACATATACCTTATCATAGAATCTATACAAGAGTGAAAAATAGATTGCAAATTACCAAAAATTGCTACTAGGTTGTTATAATTCCTTCTACAGTTTGTTGTTTCTGGGACTCTGGTTGCTGTGCAAAGTTCTAGGTTCAAAGATCCCTCTGTCTCAGTTTTTCCTTGGTTAGCTATGGTGATCTTCAGTTATTACCAATGATGAGATATCCATTTGGGGTGCAAGAGGAAGAAACCTAATCCTCACACATTTGTTTTGAAAAATACTAGTCTAAATCTTGAGGTGAGGGGAGAACAGGCCCAGGAGCTTGTCTACCTACTTTTGAGAATAGCCCATAGTTGCTTTTTCTCATACAGGTTCAGGTTTCTGTGTTAAAACTTCATTGATTTCAGTGGAACCTGAAGTATAGTTAAGCCTTCTGTAATTGACAAAATAGGTCCAGGAGTCTGTATGTATGAAAATATTATGTCTCTATGTATGTATGTGAAGATTACATTTTGCATTTGCTAGCAGTGAAATACTGGGAAAAATTATAATGCTGACTATGTCAGTGATTGCCAAAAACTACTCGGTTCCACAGATTGGCTTGGATTGGTACCTTAGTCACCTGTAAAATAATTGCTTTCTCTTTCAGGGTTTGGAGGTAGCTGTTTTCAGAAGGATGTCTTGAACTTAGTGTACCTCTGTGAGGCACTGAACTTACCTGAGGTGGCTCGCTACTGGCAGCAGGTACAACTTCTACAACTTTTTCAGAGGGTGGTGTTTCTTCAGCGCTCAGCTTTTTTTAGGCATTGAGCTTTTAAGTATTGTCCACACAAACTTTGTTTCAGCTCCAAGGAGATATCTTGGTGCTGATCACCTTTATATTTCAGGGCCCTTGGCCTAACACTGGCATTTGATATTTGTGGGTGCTTAGGCTCTTTTGGGGTCAATTAAGTTACTTGGATCAAATGGATTGCAAAGCTGTCTAGCAGCAGTAGAAAATGCAAAGTACAAGCATCTCCTGTCTTCCTTTTGCAGTTGGGTATCTGTCCACTTAGAATTCAGAACTTCACAGTCTGCTTTTACAGTTCTAAAATAACTCAGTAGATCTTACTATTTTTTAAAATCAACATGGTTGCTGTTGTTCCCTGGTTTAATGTTAGGAATTGTTGGGAAGATATGGATGCTCTCAGGCCTGGCTCCAATGCAGCAATGATACCCAGTCTGTACTAGCAGGCATTTCCCTATTAACCAGTGAAAGTCTCACCTTTCTTCCTAGTCCTGACCAAGAAGCTTTTAGATACGTGGTATGGTCAAAAAACCCCCTTTGGTTTCTTGCCCCAATTTGTCTGTGGTGGTCAAATATAAGGCTGCCTAGCAGATGCCACCAGAATACCAAGTACATGATTTTGCCTACCTTATTAGCATCTTTGCTTTTTTTGGTCTTCATTTTGGTTAGTCTTTTTTCCCCCTTCAATCTCCTCCATTCCAGAAACAATTGGAACACTTGTATATAATAACAAAATAATAAAAGTGAGGCATTTAAGTGGTTGAATTATACAGGTTTTGTGTATTGGCATCTGTTGGTGTGGATTAAAAAGGCTAAAAATATTCTCACAGTTGTTACACATGGCATGAAAAAAGTGTAGGTCTGGCAGTGGGATGTTCATGTGACAGCAAGTACCCTAACACTGTAATTGTGTTCTAGGCTGAGACATGAAAAGCAGTAAGTTTTATTTTTTTTAAGAAAGCAGCCTGAAAAAAATCCTAGCCTTCAGACTAGATAATGTGTGTTAAGATGTGTCTATGTGCATCAGTATTCGCTCATTAAATAGGATTTATCTTAGAATTTGATAAATTAACTAAATTTATCTTCGGATCGCTTATGATACCGAGTTATGATAACCTTTTAAGCCTCTATTAAATTTATGTTTGGGTAGTTTGGCTTTGATTGTTAATGGACTCTATTTATAGTTGAAAATAGCTCTCTTCTGTACCATCATGGCTTGTATAATTTCAGGTAATAGACATGAATGATTATCAGAGAAGAAGATTTGCTTCCCGCATTATTGACAGCTTGTTTAATACTGTTGCTGACAAGAAGATTGCTATTTTGGGGTTTGCTTTCAAAAAGGATACTGGGGACACAAGGTAAGCAAGCTCAGGTCACCAATATGGATTCCCTGCTGCTGTCACCAGCCACCCAGCTAAATCCCACCACTGAATTGAATTAATAGCTGGATATGGGGCCCTATTTTTCTTGTGACTGAATTGGTTTGTAACAAGGATTAGTCTTTATTAAATGGGTGAGAACTGATTCTTGACCTCTGCAACACACCTGAATCATGCAAAAGTTGCAGATAATTCTAGTCCTTTCTAACTTGCACAGGCAGAGATAGATTTTTGACAGACTCCTTCCATTCTCCACAGAAAAGAATGCGAACACTTTAGCAACTGGTTCTAAGTTGCTTTGTGAAATCAAAGTTTCAGCTTGATTTCCTGAAGTGGTTAATTCTGCTTCCCTGTAAAGGTCAAACTTGATAAAACTCTTCAACTGCTGTTTGTGGGGAAAGCTTATAAACTCTAGGCCTTTATAATTTTGGTCACTAGGAGTCATCAGACTTTTTATATTTCTTGGATGATTCAGCAAAAGAGATACAAACCTTTTCATATTGTTCTTCTTGGTGTCTGTCAAATTACAGGTTTCCTGCTGGCATGGTTGCCACTAAGATATTTAATGTAAAAATGATTTAAGAACTCTGGCATTGCATATCATGATACTTGAAAACTTTCTTTACTTGGAACATGCCACCTGGTTCTTTAACTGATTGATTCTCTTCTCTAGAGAGTCATCCAGTATCTACATTAGCAAGTATTTAATGGATGAAGGAGCAAAGCTGCATATCTATGACCCTAAAGTACCTGAGGAACAAATCATCTTAGATCTCTCACAACTGGGTGTCTCAGAAGATAACCAAGGTAAGAATTCTTACATAAAGTTTATTTCCCTCTTGCCACCCTATTCTCAATATACATGTGTCTGTTTAAATATTATAAATTCATTTTCAGCATGACATCATTGTAATGTTGGTTGCACTTACTAGAGGACTGTTATAGCTCAGAGGATTACTCTCATTCTTCTTCCTTTCCCTGTAGCTTTTGTAGATAAATGCTAATTCTCAACTATTCTGTTTTTCTTTCGATAAACACTCACTTGAATAGATGCCTAGAATTTTATTTCTGAATAATTAAAAGGAAGAGAAAGAAGAATGTCCAGAAGGACAGACTAGTTCTGACAGTTCCTTTGTGCCCTAAGTTCTATCTTAGTTCTTTTTTACCTATCTAAAATAGAAAAAGAAGAGATTCAGAAATGCACTATTGAGCATTTTCCCTTCCCTCATAGCACTTCCAAATTACTTTGTTCCCTTACATTCAAGGAAACTTTAAAATAATCACCTATGATTACAGAGGTAAGGGGTATTTGGGACTTCTGTTTTCTTACCAGGGAGAGGGGAATGGAGCTGATTGATGGGGAGAATAGTTGAGGCTTTTAGAGGTGAAGAGAATGGAACAAATTGAACTGTGATGAAGGATGAAAGGTGCACATTATTAGACATGCCCTTGAATTAAAGGGGAAGGAGAGGTTTTCCTCTAGGCAGCTGCTTAGACAGGCCCTGGGGGGAGCCACATGTGTCCCTTCTCTAGTGTGAACTGAGTGTTAAATAGAAACTGTGATTTGCTACTGTTGTACAGAAAATGAACTTTTTAAGAGTTGGCATTTGAACACTCCATCAGTACCTTCAAATTCTAGAGATGTGCTTAACTGTTTACATCAAATTTGAATACTTGACTTCAAACATTTCAGTGCTCTGACTACTCAGATGCCAGGTATGACCTGCTTTTATTTAAATAAGTAAAATCAAAGTATTAAGTATCTTGGTAGAAAATCTCTAGGTGAGTGACTCAAAACCACTTGTTTGTGTAGGGCAAGAAAGGAGGCTTATTTGCCAGAAATGTGCCAGATGGATGCTAAAGACATGCAGAAAAAACATTATTTTCCTTCTGTTACAGTATCTCGGTTGGTCACTATCAGTAAAGATCCCTATGAAGCCTGTGATGGCGCTCATGCCCTTGTAATTTGCACTGAATGGGATATGTTTAAGGTAAATGTTAGTTTTAATTTAAAGTAAAGAAAAAAGAGAGTGTTATGCTACTTCATGTATTCTATCTGCTTTAATTACTCTTTACAGGAGTTGGATTATGAGCGTATTCATAAGAAAATGCTCAAGCCTGCTTTTATCTTTGATGGTAGGAGAGTTCTAGATGATCTTCACAATGAGCTACAAGTCATTGGCTTCCAGGTAATGATCTGGGTGATGCTTCTTATGTTTCTTTCCTTCTGCTCTCTTCCCTATTGCTCTCCCTCCTCAGTGACTGAGTAGCAAGTGAAAAAACCTCTACAGGTGAGGATTTAAATGTAAATATATCTGTTCTTAAGTGTTCATTAGTACTGTCTTCCTCCACTACCTTACCCCTTTCACAGACTGATGTGCTTTTGAAGTTGAGGCTATGTCATCAGCATTCTGCAGTATAAACCTGCCTTAGATTCATTCAGGTTGGAAAAGACATCTGAGGTTATAGAGTGCTACCATAAATCTCACATCTGAATGCTGCTCTGCCCTTCTTTGCAGCAGGCAAATAATGGACAGTTAGAAGATAAATGGGAAAAACTGCTAAATATCATGCTTAAATTTATTCTAGGCATGATATTTGACTCCAAAACCAGCCCCTTCACTGGTTTCTTCTAGACCTGCAGTCTCTGCTGCTGCTACCCAGCAGAAGGGCTGGGTTTGTGTTACCATCTATGCCATATCCCCTACTTGGAATCTTATTTTATTATCACAATATCAAAAAAAAAAAAAAGAAGCTTTTGAAATTGACATTAACAGGATAGCAAAGCATGCTTCCTGCAGAAGGAAATGTAAGCTGTAAGTACCATTTTTGCTCCTCAAAAAAGACATAAGCAGATTTACTGGAGGCATGAGACAAACACTAGACAAGGTGTAATGCAGGTAATAAATGTTTATCAGCCAGTGAAAGCTTCACTTGGACAAACTATTAAGGGAAGTTTTGGACTCTTCTCCCTCAGGTTTGTGTAACAAAGCTGGCTGATATTGGAGGTGAAAGCAGTGAATGCAAAGATGTATCTGAAGATAGCGAAATGCTCAAGTATTACGTGAGAGACTGAAGGAGATGACTGATTAGTCCTTTTAGTCCTTTGTGTTTGATAAAGATCAGCTAGAAGATCCAAACAATAGTGTTTGTTTATACCAGAGAGAGGACCCAGAAGTTTAACTTATTAGCTAAGTGTTTTGCCAAGCTAATAGCAAATTCTCTATCAAATACTAATCTGTGTGATATTTCGCCTAGGAGCTTCTCTTCTGAAGTCTTCTGTGGCTTAGAGACTTTATAGATCAGAGACTGTACTTTTGTGTTTCTTCTATGAAATTCTAGTTAAATTTTTAACCAATCTGTGAGTTTGTCATCCAGGTTTATTATCCAGATTTTTCATTCAGAATATAATTGCAGAGGCATTTAACAATTGACCTACATTTTCTGCATAAAATAATTAAAAGCATTTTGTCTCAAATAGACAACCCCAAAATTTAGGTTTTTAGGGCCCTAGTCTTTTAACTTCCCTTGTTAAAAGCTGTTGCATTAGACAGCCTGATGCTAATAGCAATTTCATTGTATACAATCCAAACCTATGAATTTGAGTAGTTAAATTTTTTTTTCCTCAGACTGGAGTTTAAATAACTTTAAACACACCTACCATATCAATTATAACTTGTTTCTACAGTTAAAGTTGTCAGGAGACATGAATGGGAAGATCTGTGATTCTTGGCAGAGTAATTAGTGATTTGACAAAAAAGTCTGCTCAGGTCTCAAGCAGGGAAAGCAGAGTAAGCCTTGACTGAAGGGCTTGAAGCACTTTCAACATAGATGGAATTTGACTAATACTAAAATCACCAAATCCAAGAATAATCTGATAGAAGCATCTCTGACAGACACCATAAGAACAAAATCTGCAAGCCAGATGAGATGCATGTTTCAGTCATTTTTCATTCCCTGTACTCCTGAGTACTGTGCTTACTCTCATAAATGGCTATACAATTTCTCTCTCGATATTTTTCCCTGTTCAAGCTGCAGGTATGTATACTGTTTGTGAACCAGCTTTTATAAAGCCATTTAACCAGGCAGTTGAAGCTGTTAAAGGGCAAATATGATACATACAGCTCTCTTGACTGTTTAAACAGCACTCTTCAGTGTTAATTCAGATGTCTGCCTAGAATATATTCATCAAAATTTTGGTAAAATAGAATAGTTTGAAGTATTTTGTCTTTTGGAGCTTTGCATTTGACCTGCATTACTTAAGGGGAAAGCTACAGTTCTGCTTGTTTACTGAGTGTCTGAACTGTCTTACTGAGTTGGTGTTTTGTCTTCTACAAACTCTGTCCTTAGTGATTCTTATTAGTCTGACCTAGAAATTAGGGTCAGACTTGCTCTTTGCATGTTGCCATACCTTGCTTGTGTGTGTTGGCTTTCTTACAGGCCTTCACTTGTCATGTTGGCTGCCTTTAGCCTTTCAGAGTTGTGTTGCTTCAAAAACAGCCTACTGCATTATGGAGGGAAAAAGCTTTTTCTGTGCTAATTTAGTATAAATTTTTAGAAAACTGAGTCTGAACCCCCAATTTATGAATACCCAGAAACAATTTATGGTGTTTGTATTTGTAGTCCTATGGAAGGTGAGGCAGATGAATGCTCAAATTGTCAAGATGCAGCTTTAAGCAGGCACCTGTAAAAGGCTGGTTGGTTGTTGTGGTTTCTAAAAAAAACTCTTTGCAACTCCTATCACAGAAACTGTCTTTATGCACACAGTGCTTTGTGGCTTGTTTTATTCTGATGTTCATAAAACGTGTTTTTTGTAGGTTCCTCATAGGTTGACATGATTGTTAGCTTGCCGCATTCACTTGTTAAATGTATTTTCTTTTTCAGATTGAAACAATTGGGAAGAAGGTGTCAGCCAAAAGAATTCCTTTTGCTTCTTCATGTGAAATTCCTAAATTCAGCCTGCAGGATCCACCTGTCAAAAAGCCTAGAGTATAATGTTTAATAGATACTGAAGGAATTCTGTGGATCTTCTTAGTGATAATACTGTAAGCCTATGCTTTTTTTAATGAAATATATTTTTCATAAATGAAACCAATTTTACACTAGAAATGGTACCTGGTACATGTGAATTCAGTCTATTTTCAAATCTCTATTTTTATAGCAATTTTTTTTGGTTACTGGAGATGGTACAAACCTGTTTTTAATGAATCATCTTTTAAGTAAAAAAGTTACCTTTGAACTGCAGATTTCTGCTTCCAGAAATGTTCCTAAACAGCACTTTAAATATTTCAAATTATATGAAAACAAAAGAAATATAATATCTTTTTACCTTAGTCCAGTTATAGACTGTAATCAGTCCATGAACTGTATAAACTGTGATCTAAAGACTGGAACTTTGGTCTCACCAACTTTTTGGTTTTTTTTGGGGTGATTCTTTGCCCAGTTAAATATATGCTCCAGCTGGCATTGAAGTCAAAAAATCATTTGAAAGTAAATTGGTAGGGTTTAGGTCCAGTCCTAAGGTAGAACTGACTTCACCAATAATGTCCCAGTCATGGTTGTGATCCATTGGCACTGATGCAGTCTAAACTGCATCTGCTGGGAGACCAGATCATTCTGCAGGTATCAATTGTGTAATTAGTGCCAGTGGACAGCAGTTACAAACTGATCCACTGGCAGATCTTCAGTTTTCATTCTTTGGTTATCTTGCCTACATTCCATGTGCAGACACACTTTTTTTATGTAATCAGATTCCTGGGGCAAGTATTCCCTAAGTTACAGCAACACAACCTGTCTTCAGCAGAGGAGCGTTCTGTTTATTTGAACATTGAATTTAAGGAGAATTACCTTAATTTGATATCAAGCCAAAACAGATAACAAAACAGTAAACAAATACTGGCTTCAATGTTACCTGATAAGCTTTTTCCTTCATTACATACTCCATCTGAAAGCAGTCTTCTTAATGAATCTGCTGTGAAGAAATTATTAAGAATAAATTCAGCCCCATAAATCAGCTTCCTACCTCATTTGACTAGCAGGAATGAATACTTCCAATGTTCTCGGGATATTTTTTGTCTTTAGTGTTACTTTGTTTCTACTTGTTACTATTCTCAATTGGCCAGTGCTATTAAAATCCTTGAGATGACCGTGTTTCTCAGTGTTTGGCTTGTTGCATGGGGTTGTGAGATGGAGGGGAAGATGGAGAAGGATGACCATGAACAGGTTTCAGAGTAGAAGGTATAGACATCTTGGTTGAATAATAGAGTGTTGGGATAGTAGAGAATTATCCTGCAACTGCTCAAATAATGTCTTCTGAATTATTTAACTGGTGTGCCTTCAAGCATGGTGTATCAATAGTTAAACAAGATGTAAGATCAGTGTCTTGGTAATGAGTGCTATTACTGTAACTTCTTACTCACAGAAATGCAGATACAGTTTGAACTTTAGGACAATTACTTGGAAGATTTATGGAATTTGTATAACAATTTGGATAAACAATACAAGACACTGTTACCTGACTGAAATAGCTGTGTCCTTTAACCAGATGCATCCAGTTTCTGCATGTTTATGGCTTCCACATAGGGACTTAGTCTGCAGCAATCATCTGGCACTTTGAGCAAATATGCCTGAGGCTTTTTGTCCTACTGTGAGATTTTTCCTCACATCAAAAGCCACTCAAAGTGAGTAGGAATTACGGGGCTTTAAAATCAAACTGTCATGTTTCATCATGCCATTTCCTCCTCCCTATTGATTAGTGCTGCTTTCATGTAATGGCCCTGGGATGCAGCAATGGTTGCAATGCAGCCCTCGTAAGCACTGTGATCCAAGAGGCAGATCACCCTGGTTTTGCAGGTGAGTGTCTTCTTGGCTATCCCTGGCCCTGTAGCACCCAAGAGGGCAGGCTGGTCACTACTCTTTTGAGATTAAGAAGAGGGTTCTGACAAGTTCTACTCAAAGGATCTCTTGTCCTTGACTGTTCAGGCTAGCACAGCACTGCTTCAGAGCCCATCTTAACCAGGAGGGTGAGTAGAGGTGTCAGAAAATCAGAATGCATTTCTGAAACTTGCACACACCTGTAATAGTAGTGCCTCTACTAGTATGCCTCTAGTAGTATGGGACCTGTCTGCATCAGTTTGAAGCAGATGATGAACTGTTACTCTTGTGTGAAGTATTGTTCCCTTTAGGAATGTGCAAGTTCCTGAGATTCCAGTGGCTTTTCACAAGCCATCCCAAAGAGATGGAAAAACTAAGTGTTGTTACCCCCATTGCTACCCTGTTTCTCCTGCAGAATTAGTCAAAGCCTGAATTGAGACTTGTGGGCTAGTCATAAAGATATTAAATGGCCAAGTTCATTACACTGGGATTGCTCTCACTTCCCTCTCTTAGCAAAGGGGAAACAGCAAATCCTTTCTTGAGCAATAAGAGGTAAAACCAGTACTGGCATTTCCATTACTTTCTGAGGGCAATTTAGTTTCTTGGTGACTGCATTCTTTTAGTGGGAGAACTGGGATTGGGGGATGAATGCAGCAATGGGGCATCCCTTCAGGATACAGCAACACATACCTTGCATATATGCCAGAGAACCTTACCACAGGCCAAAAGGAAGAGCTTCAGAAGCTTGTGCAGCACTGTCAATCATAAGCCGTCATCTTCAGATGTTCCCAGTTATCTGGGAAATAAGAACTGGAGATGACCTGTGTTCCTGTTACAAAGGCTTGAGTAGTGCACATAAGAGATGGGGTTTAATGCTGTTGAGTCTTTGTGTATGGATGTTACAGCATGTCATTCTGGGTGAGAATTGTGTAATGAGACTAACAGACTCCTGTGCTCTGAAATTCTTTTTATGGCGTTCTTAAAATGCAATCCCATGGTAACACTGCTTTACACTGCAAAAATGTGGATACAACAGCTGAAGAGAATCAGGGTTTAATCAAGTCGAGAAGTAGTATGATACAGAATGCATAAATTGGGTCTTACCCAAGATGTACACAGACAGATTTTGCCAGGCAAGTTGTAATGTTTTTGTTCTGCTAAACCTAGTCTGGTTCCAGGAATACAATAGCCAAGAATATTCCAAGTGAATAGAACACACATTTTTGACCAAGACTGGTTATTATGGGATCAGTTAGGGGTGAGATTTTGTACTGGCTAAAAAGTTTACACCTCTCATTTGAGGTTCTTGTAGTGCTATAATCTTGTTCAACAGATAAACTTGAAATTTAATTGTAAACAATGTAGGAAGGCATAATGGAGATCTGATTTAGGAATGCTGGAATCAAGTTAAAATTTCTGCTCCAAGTTGAACACCTGCAATAAGTTACCACATGTTGTAGTAAAGAAGCATAAATATTTGACACTTGTTTAATGGGGGGGACACTAATATTAATTATTCATCAAGTAGGAAAAAATTTTAAACTTCTAAATTGACAAAGCCAGTGTTCCGTTCACTTAAGGACTTGGAAGTTACTGGAAGATGCATTAATTCTCTATGAATAATATTTAATTATGTTTCAGACAGTGTAGTAGATTGATGTGATGACGCCAAAAAGACTATTCATTCTTTTAAAGTGTCTGTGTCAACTCCAAATCTTATTTCCAAAACTCAGTTTAATGTTTTCCTGGTTGCAAGGATGATTAATGTTTCTTAAAATATTTTGTATCTGCTTTGTGAAACAAACTGACAGAATTGTGTGATTGACATGCAAAACTGAAGTGTCACTAAATATGAAACTTCAGCTAAACAGTCATGAAACCTGTGCTGAATTACAAAAAGGATATTTGTGATAGTTTGGTGCATTAACACATAGTTACAGAAAAACAGAATGGGCAACAGGCAAAGTCAGATGCCTGTACAAGGAGGAATTTGTAACTAGGAAAAGAACTTCAGGGCCTGTCCCCAAACATTGTTACAAAAAACAGGTAAAGACCTTCTCCAATCTATGAAATCGAAGTATAACTTTCACTAGAATCCACAGCAAAACATGCAGCTAGAAAAGCTTGTGTAGCTTCTGACACTTGATACCAAACGGTTAGCAGACAGTTGTGTAAGACCATGAGATCATGTTCTGCACCACCCCACAGCAACTCACAAAATAATTTTAACATGACGCAAAGTGGACTGTGTTTCAAGAAGCATTATTTTTCTCACTATTAAGAAGTCACTGTGCAATGTTTTCTTGTTCCAGTTTGATAATGGTTGTATGGCTCAGAGCTCCTTTTTTTCTGTATTTCTGGTGTTTATATGCTGAAAGAGCAGTCCCTTGGCAGAAGCTAAAGTCATATTCCATTAAATCTGCTCTATATCAGATCAAAGTCAAAACCATTCTTTGCAGTAGGACCTCTAATAAAGGCTGGCAGCTGTTACACATGTGGGTATCCTGGAGTTGATGTAACAACCCTCTCTTGTCTGCTGCAGTGGAGGGAGTGTTTAACTTCATTGAAATGGTTGATAACTTTTCCCTGCTCTAGTACTCAAGTTTACTTTAGCTGAAGCTGGACATTTTTGGCTCAAAATCTATCTGGGCTTTCCATACTAGCAATCAGACCTTTTCATTTAATTTTTAAAGTTTATTCATAATATTATTTAAAAAAAAGGCACCTTGCCTGTCTGTCTTTATAAAGTACAGCTATTCTTTTGTTTATCTCTTCTTCCCCTTTGTTCCTCATAGTTCACATTTCTCTTTCCTTTACACTAGTGAATTAGTACATTCCTTCTTGGTTCAAATTTTGTCTTCATAATGCTTTAATATTGCTGTACTTCATTTTGTGAATTGTCAGCTGTGCCTCACTGGCCTCAGTGATATATTATTTTTACACAAGTTTCTCCTATATATTATCTTGCTAGGTAGCTGTCTTCCTTCTGTCATCTTGCTGAGTTGTGGGTGTGCAGGGACCACTCTCCTACAGATTCCAGTAGTTTAGAAAAGTACTAGAGCCAGTCATAGAATTTACCTGCATAATAGTTTGGGACTAGATAGCAAAGTCCTGGGATGTTTCCCAAATAACTTCACACAGATACATGTGAGGTTAATTCAGAGATGGTATTTAATGTCCATAGCTGAGCATTAAGGAGCAACAGTCATTGGTATTATTGCTTTAAATAGAGGCAAGTAGAGCTGTTAATGTACCATATGCCGTATGTTTATTTCTGCTTGAGCTTAGTGTGATATGCAGTAGATTTCATCTTTCACCCACAATGTGGTTCACTTATCTGCATTCAGATTTAGCAGCCAAACCAAGCCTCAAGGGGTAGGTACCCAGACCCATCAAACACAACCACTGGGGTTTTAACTTTCCTTTAAAGACAAGACAATAGCCATGCAATAGGAGCACAGTACAGAATAGCAGCAAGTCTGCATACGCAATACTAAATAAGCATCTGTGCAGCTCAGTGGGGTTTGTTACACTCATGTACATAAATTAGGGGTAGCTCCATTTATGCTCCTACATCAACTCTGATTTTCCAAATGGTTTAAATTAATGGTATCTAGGGAAGGTTAATTGTCTTGCCAGAAAGAACATTTTGTTTTCTTCATTTTGATACCTTGTATATACCAAGGCTCAGACTGAACGACTTGCAAGCTCTGGAAAAGCTTTAGCTATCAGAATGGCACAGCTCATTTTCTCTGATACAGGTAAGAGATACTGTCTTTTGAAGGAGTATCACTATACTTTCTCTGGCACAGTTCAAGAAAGCCCTAATCTGGTGCATTATCATGTACAGAGTCTTTCTTTAGAACTCCTATAGTTCCCAGAGCCCCCCTGCAAGCTTATGTTACATAATAGTAAGATACATCACAGTACCTTTCAAATTACTATCAGCACCTTTACAGGTATTAACTGCAGCAATGCTGACAGTCATAACAGACCTATAAATCTGCCCAGTCTTTGTTCCCAGCTTATGTTTACTTCTTCCACCTCAGTTCCATCACTCTTTCAAAATCCTCAGTTCTGTCTTTTTGCTGACCACTAGAAGTACTCTGTTGTTGTAGCCTTGACAGGAGAAATGAGGTAAAATAATGTGTTTTGATGAGAGAAAGTTGTTCTGGAAAGATAGTAAGTTTATTCATATAGCCACCATCTGTTCTTCTCCGTTTCTGGAACTGAGTATAAATATGCCCTGAAAAAAGGATTCTTTAAACTGGCTGCTTTAAATAGGTTCACTCTCATTTTCAGATGGCTTTTGTCTTTCTTTTTTCTACTAAGTTCTTCAAGAAGAATTCACCTAATTAAATGGAAAAAGAATAAACACCGAAATTATTTGTAGGTATTTCAATAAAATAAGGCAAAAGAATACATTCTAATTTAACTATGAGTGTTCTATTCTCCAGTACAATTGTTTTTAACCAGTTATTTTATAGGAATTCAATTCTATATAACAGCATTCCCAATACATACAGCAGATATCTAAAAACCCCTCAAAACTGTAACCCAACACACAGCCCCCTCCACTCCCAAAATCCTGATTTTCCTTCTGTTAAGTTTTGTTAAATAGCTCTGTTGCTTTGTGCATTACAACAGGCAAAAGTGAATCAATTTAATTAAAATTGAATTCCTGTTTCATAAAGTATCAGCAAGTTATAGTGAAACCTGCTATAAATCTTGCTTGAGCTGGCATTAAAACAGACTGAGCAGTACCCCAGCTGTCTTCTCTGCTCTTTCCTTAGGAAAAAGCAGGATTTTGTACCTACACAACAGTTCCATTAATATCAGCTGCTACTTCATACCCAGTGCTTTGTCAGAAAAAGCACTGCCTTAAGTGTCTCTAATTATTTTTAAAGCACGTTAAATAAATGAAGCCTAAAGCAACCAAACTGCATCACAAACAAGGACCTTGTTGAACCCAGAAGTATTCAAGAGACAGAACGTGAAGGAAAGCTTGGAAATTTGGTACCCTTTATCCTGTCTCACACATTTAGCACAAAATATGTTTGGAGAAAAAATTAGGTTAAACAGCACTGCTATTGTACAAATACTAATTACTATCATACTGATGCATTTGGATGACCTATAGGAAATAGTGTAAATAATTTTAAAAATACAGATAACTGTGCAAGGTGTCCTTCAGCTAAGGTGAGCTTTGTTGCACATTACTTCACCATTTCAGTTTTGTATAATAAAATGTTACATGCTAAATAATCCAATGACGTTCAGTAATTTACCTGCTTTATAGGAAGAACGCACTAAAGGCCCACTAGCAGTGTAATGGAATCCAAGATCGTTTCCTACTTTTTCCCAGTACTTAAACTTCTCGGGAGTTATGTACTCCTCAACCTGGGGGAAAAGAATTAATTTTGTTCAAGTATTAAAGCAAAGGAAATTGCTATAGCTAGCATACAGTGAAATAAAATACAGTTATATTGCAAGTTGAAAATTTTTCACTCCAAAGCTTTCATCAGTGAAATCACAAACTGCATTTTTGCTCTTTGCTTTCTACCAAGCAAATGTATTTTATTTGCTTTACATACTTAGCTGAAAAGTTCAGAATTTAATTTCTAGTTGTTGCTTTATCATTTTCTTCATTCTGTTTTTGAATGGTCCTTCCAAGCAAACCTTTTTTCCTGTCCTGTCACAAGTTAGTGAAGAACCACAATAGTCCTACAAATCTCTTCACTAACAGTCAGTTCAGTGAAACACAGGAAAATATCAGAGAGCAAATTTCTGGACAGATTGCAGAAGCAGAAAATGGTAAATTTCCCAGCTGAAGTGGCACCATTAAGGGAGAGCCTGTAAGGCAGGGAAGGGGCGCTGGCTTGAGCAGTTATATTTGAGGCATACACTGAAGCTCTTGTTTTCCAGAATCATGCTTCAGCTCCAGCTGTCTCCCTGGCTAACAGCAGAAACTAGCACTGGGAAGTCTGCACAAGATGGAAGGTGTTAGATGGCTGAGATCATTCTTAGTGAAGAGCCCCTAACAGACAATCATTGTCAGGCTAAACAAGGAAGGATATTTTCCCCAACATCTGCAGTTAGAATAAAGATGACTATGCAAGGTACAGACTGTAATTCTGCCTGTAAATTAAAGGCACTTTTACCTTTAGGTGACGTTTTGTTGGTTGCATATACTGTCCTAGGGTCAAACAATCTACATCTGCTTCTCGCAATACTGTAAAAACAAAATTCCTTGTTAGTGGTAGAAGAATCACAAGGGAAATCATGGATTTAGCTATCAAATTGTATCTTTAAGCTATAAGAAGAAAAAGTATTTCAAAAATTCAGTCTTTCTGAATTCTGAAATGCTGAAAAAAAAAAATTCCTGCACCAGCAAACTGATTTGCATGTAGAGGCAAAAATGCTTACAATTGTTTTCCAACACAGTAAAAATCATACCTGTGAATTCTGGCATCTATTTCAACAGCAACTTACGTTTCATTGTGGAATATATTTGCTCGTCCGTCTCGCCTAGCCCCAGCATAAGGGAGGTTTTGGAAATGACACCGGGCTGCACCTCTTTGGCGTGTCTCAGCACACGGACAGACTGCTCAAAGTTGGCTCGGGGGTCGCGGACCTTCCTTCGCACATTTCCAGCACAAAGGGGAAAAACGCGTGGAAGGGCACACAGAAGTTAGAGACGCCAGACAGGCGCGTTCTGCCAGTTTCTGAGAAGTGGCAGAGCAGAGGATTTTGGCCGTGCAGTTGGACACCGGCGACGGGACGGGTTGGGCTCAGGCGCCGCGGCACCGACCCAGGCCCGTGCCGCGCGCGCCCCCTGCCGGCAGCGGCGGGCTCGGTAGCAGCGCGCGCGGGGCAGGCCGGGAACGGGCCCGGCCCTGCCCCGCCCCCGGCCCCTCTCCGCTCCGCCCCGCTCCGCTCCGCACCCGGCCCACAGCCCGGCCCCTCAGCCCGGCCCCGCTCCGCTCCGCACCCGGCCCACAGCCCGGCCCCTCAGCCCAGCCCCGATCCGCACCCGGCCCACAGCCCGGCCCCTCAGCCCAGCCCCGATCCGCACCCGGCCCACAGCCTGGTCCCGCTCCCTCATCCCGTACACCCAGAGCCAGCCATTGCTCACCTCTGCAGTGCCGGCACCGTTTCCACGTTGTGGGCATACACATCCAGCCCCGACAAGGCGACTTTCTCCACTGCTTTAAGGTCCCCTCGGAAATCGGGAGTTAGGCATTCCACCAGGATTTTTGGATTCCTGAAAACGAGAGACAAAAGGAAGAGACCTGTGTAATTTTGTCAGTGTTGCTAAAAAACTCAGGATAGCAAAAATACCCCAAAACCCCCATAACTGAAGACATGACATTCTAATAAGCAAAGCAGTTAATTCAGGATAATTCTAAACCAACAGGTTTCAGCAAACACTTTCTAACAAACTTGTATTAAGTTAACCTGAAACAAAGACATGTTAAAAAATACAAACAGTGCATGTCAATGTTTGAGAGACTGTTGGAATTGGTTTTATATTTATTATTTCTCTTTTGCTGTATTTCAGCTCATGTGAGTAAAACCAGGAATTTGTTTTGTCTAAGATGATAGCTCCAAAATACAGAGGAGCTATATTCTGCTAGTGGAATAAGAAAACTCTGAGTCTAGTCTTGATGTCCAGGAGCCAATTTCAGCTCAAAAAGGCATGTGGGGAAAACTGCAGAAACCCTTCAAGCCCCAAGATACACTGGATAAAGACTTAAATGAGGTTATACAAATTAATTCTGCAGGCAAACAAGTGTGCTGTCAAATCACATATAGAGCACCAATATAGGGTGAAGGCAGCACCGCCAGGGAAAGCAGGAAGGTGCAATCACAGACTTGGAAATGGCAAAAAGCAATTTCATCAATTTTGAATGAGAAACCAGATTCCTTTGGTCACATGGTGACAGTGTTACCTAACTCTGCTGTGTTTGAGCCCCATGCTTCAGGAATGAACATACCCCAGAAGAATGTATCCATTTCCTGGTAAACCAGCTGTCTGTGCTAAGACAGAATCCAGTGCTTAGCTTTAAATAAGCCTGGGATGAACTGGAAATGCATCCTAATTCAAAAAAGTTTGGGGCCATTCAATGAGAAAGATGAAGAAAGGGAAAAAAAGGGGGCACAGACAGGCTAGAGGCAGGCTTTTGTATTTGCATGGCTCCTGGAATAACCCAGCTAAAGGAGCTAACAAAAAAATAACAAAAATAACAAAGCTAAAGGTGCTTTGAACCACAGGCAGTATCACATTCTAAAATTTTAACAATAACAGTTAATACATCAATGACACACCTTTCTTTCAGATGCAAGACTGTCTTTGCGAAGTGTTCTGCTCCACCATCAGGTATATCTAGAAGCATTTCAATTTTTCAGTTAACCTTTCTGTTCAAGAAATGTATTTATTACCAAAGGCCAAAAAACCCATCAGAATCAAACCTTAAATGCAAAATAATAAAACCCCAGTCTTATCTCACTGCTTATGCCAAGGGCTTACAGAAGATATCCTACAAAGCCTCTGCACAAAGTCTAACTGTGATTGCCCAGGGCAGAGTTCAGATTTACCTGTCTCTAGGTTCCCTGTCTCCCTCAGCACAGGATAGCTTTACCTATTTATAGTTCTGGTCTGAAAAATAGCCGTACAAAAATTGAGAAATATATATTAGTGCTCTCTTAAGCCCCTTTGAAGCTACTGGACTTTCCATCATACTGAACAGTTTTTACAATGGCTTTCTTCACCAATATGGTATCACCACAAGGGAGCTACTGCAAGGGAGCTACTTCCTACTTCGTTAGAAAAACACAACTTTCAGTTTTGCTACATGTAATATATTCTAGGTTTAGTGTTTGGAAGGAAGTTCTGTAATGGCATTGTATATAAATGTCTGTCTTTTTGCTATCCAAGTAACAGAACATGGTGTACGTATATGAATGCATTCTGCTAAAAATTAGTTATAAAATATTTAATGTTGTAGTATTTATTGATGTTTACTAAAAGTGTAATTTCTGTTGTATTTCACCAGTCATGGAGAAATACTAAGAATATGTAGGAACTGTGCAAAGTTTCAGCACAGTTGTCTGAACATTTTCTCCTGGGCAGCTGTGCAGATAAATGTTTCTGGGGCCTGTGTGTAGCCACGGAACCGCTGTGAGAGCTCAGAGTGGTGTGAGGACTGCCAGGGTACGCACCGTCTCTGTCCACTGATGTCAGCACCACGTAGTCCAACCCCCACTCCGCGATAGCCTTGGCTGTGTTGTAAGGCTCCTGCGGATCCAGTGGAGCGGGGTTTTTTGCAGTCTTGACTGAACAAAATCTGCAGCCTCTGGTGCACGTGTCACCCATCAGCTGGAACATGAAAGACATTCCTACCTTTACACAGTACATATCACTGTTGCTCAGCTGGGAAATAGCTACAGGGGATAAGCTACAGGGAATAAATCCTAACAGTAAGCAAAAAAAAAAAACCTAGGACAGTGCTTTACTCTAAATTTATTGTAATAAACCCACTCCAATACAGCAGAGATCCAACAAGAGAGTACAAACAGATCAGACATTAACAGAACATTTAAGAAATGGTTCATGACTCACCATAATAGTAGCTGTTGCTGTGGCATATTCCCCACCTCCCCAGCATTCTCCAATGTTGGGACAACGTGCTTCTTCACATACCTGAAGGTGAAAGGCAGTACTGTACCTGGATTTTTCCATATTATTTTTGAAAGTAATTATTATTATTGATGGATTTTAATAGTAGCCTATTAGTAGCCTACTTTTAATAGCAGCCTTCTGTGATAAATGAAGTTAACAGTTCCCTGCTGTTTTTAACAAGTCAGTAGAACAGATAGGAAGAGAACTGCTTCCCAATACCCATAACCATTATTTTCTCTACTTCAAAACTGCAAAAACTGCTCAGCCACCTAACTGTCTGATTAATTAGCGCACACTATCATTAATATTTTAAATTTAAGGACTGATAAAATGTTCACAAAGTATGTGATTCATTAGAGCATGAACTCAGTCTGAAAAAAAAAAAGAAAAAAAATCCCCTCCATGCATTCCCACCATTTTTTACTATCTGGAAAGCACAATTAATGAAATCTGTACAGTTTCTTTTCATGAAAATCAAGTACGTAACTCTGAAATTGTGTGTGTTTCCATTAAAAACAGTTGCACATAGCATCTTCTAATCTCTGGTGATGTAAGTAGTAAATCTCAGTATTTAAAATCACAGTAGGAAAAACACTAAATCTGTTGGATTTACCCATATTTTTTAGGGGTAAAATTCATTACTAGCAAAAAGGATCAGCACTGAGCTTGGTTTCAGCACAGAAGATCATGCAAGACATGGTTTCCACCTGTCCTCCACAGAGAAAAATATAAAATTTGCTGTATTTCTACAGGAACACTTGGTTGGTGCCAGACTTACCGTATGAAGATTTAAACTTCTCAAGGTATTCTTTAATTTATTGTAGTTCTTTCCCATGGGAATCTTTGTTTTCAGCCATGGAGGAAGATGCAGCCTGAATAACACCAAGCAAACATAAAGATTAATAAACTACTTACATGGTAAATTTTATTAATAGATTTGTATTAATTTGTTACAGATCCCAACAAGGAAAGGTCCCTTGAAAACTGGTGCCACTTAGCAATTAATGTTAGCATAATTCATGGCTATTCATTCCCTGTTCACCATCAAGCCAATACTCAAGCACAGGAATTGTTGCCATTGAAAAATTTAAAACTGTTCACTGTTCCAGAAGGACTGAACAGTGCCACACTGGAGAGTGCAACAATTAATAGCAGTGGATATTGCACAGCTATCAGAAAGTCTGATCAATCTATAAGTGGAAATATGGGGGTTTAAATATTTTTTTGTTTTCTCTACCAGTAGTATTTGTTCAACACATTCACTTACTGATGTATATTTGTAATTAAATTACTGGCACTCAAGAAAATACCACCACATCTCCACATTTTGTTATGGTTTTGAAGTTGATGACACTTGTGCTTTCTTGAGTAATCATTAAATTTGCAAGGTGGCAGGGTGGAATTTAATAAGGATACATAGGATATATTTTGTAGTTATTATTAAAAGTGCAAGATCGTGCTGGGAAGCAACTAAAGTTGCTTAAAATCACTGTTACCTTTCTCCTTTCTCACGCTTTAAATTGCCTTTATACTCAGCCCATGTGTTCTTGTCAGACAAATCTCCAGAGACAAAGTCTTGTAAGTCTGGTCCATTTTGCAGGAACTCTTTTTTTTCCCCTGGCAAAGAACCTGATGTTCCATACTGGTTACGCACATGGCTCCCTGAAACCTAAAACAAGCAAAATTGTAATTTATTTAGTAACAAACATGCTGGTGTTAAACAACAATTTGCCCTTTTGCTGGTTAATGCATGCTTTGTGTAAGCATTCTCCCAGTGATTTTTAAGTTAAATGTATAATTCTCTTTTTATTTTAAGCCACATGAAACAGACTTATCTATCATAACACCACACTAGGTTATACAGTGTAACATAAAATTCCCCTGTCCTCGGCATTGGTGAGGCCACACCTCAAATCCTGTGTCCAGCTCCGGGGCCCTCACTACAAGAAAAATGTTGAGGGACTGGAGCATGTCCAGATAAGGGCAATGGAGCTGGGGAAGGGTCTGCAGCACAGGGGTTGTGAGGAGGAGCTGAGAGAGCTGGGGGTGTCCAGCCTGGAGAAAAGGAGGCTCAGGGAGGAACTGACTGGTCTCTACAATTGCCTGAGTGAAGGCTGTACCTAGGTGAGTATGGGCTTCTTCCCCAGGCAACCAGCGACAGGATGAGAGAACGTGGTCTTAAGCTACACCGGGGGAGGCTTCGTTTGGACATCAGGAAGAATTTCTTCCCAGAAAGGGTGATGAGACATTGGAATGGGCTTCCCAGGGAAGTGGTGGTGTCACCACCCCTGGAGGTGTTTGAGGAAAGACTGGCTGTGGCGCTCAGTGCCAGGGTCTGTTTGACCAGGTGTTGTTCGGTCACAGGTTGGACTGGATGATCTCAGGGGTCTTTCCAACCTAACAGACCCTGTGTAACGAGATTGTGAGGGTTACTCCGGTGTTTCGGGGCCGCAGGAAGCAGCGTTGCCACGGTTCCCGGTGGCTGCCGGGAGCTGTCCCGTGGGAGCGGGATGCCGTGGGGACGCGTCCGTCCGTGCGGGGCTGGAACGGTCCTTCCCGGGCTCTGCCCGCGGCCATCCCGCGCTGTCCCGCGCCACCACGACAGACCGGCTCGGCACAGCACCGCAGGGTCTCCTCCTGCCGTGCGTGCCGTACTGCAACCCCCCGCCCGTCCTGCTGCCCGCAGCCCCCGGGGCACACGGCGCGGGGCACACGGCGCCACTCACCCGGGCCCGGTCCCGCGGCACCAGCAGCCCCCGGGCGGCGGCGGCCCCGCACCGACCCCGCGGCAGCAGCAGCGACATGGCGGCGCCCAGCCCGATCGACGCGCTCGGCCGACTCGGCTACTCTGGCCTATCGGACGGCTCCCTCGGCGCGATGACGTCACGGGCCCGGAGCGGCTACAAGTACGCGATGACGTCATACGCTGTCTCTTTTGGCGCTGCGCGCTGCGAGGTGAGGCCCGGCGATGTCGCCGAGATCGCCCGGGATGGCCGGGATAATCCGGGAGCATCCGCGGCGCGCGGGCCCCCAGCGCCCCCGCCGCGCGTGGGCAGGCCCCCGCGACGGCTCCGGGCCCCGCCGGCGCCTCCTGTCCCGCAGCCCGCGCGAGAGAGCCCCGGCACGGCTCCTTCCCGGCAAGGCCCCGTTGAGGCCGCCGCGCCCCGCCGCGCTCCGGGCCCGGGGTGCCGGTGCTGGGAGCGGAGCCTGGCGGTGGCAGAGCCGGGGGGGACGTCGGGTCTCGCGGGGGAGGAGTGGATGGGGTTCCCCCAGGCACAAGGCCGAGGGAGCCTCCCGCCTTTCTGGTTGTCTCCCGCAGGATGAAGACCATCCTCAGCAACCAGACCGTGGACATCCCCGAGCAAGGTCAGTTCCGCCGCGTTCGGGAGGCGCCCGGCGGTGCCGCCCCCGCAGGCCGTAACGCGTGTCCGCCTTTGGTTTGCAGTGGGAGTTTCGCTGAAGGGCCGGACGGTCATTGTGAAAGGGCCCCGAGGAACCTTGCGGAGGGATTTTAACCACATCAACGTGGAACTGTCCCTCCTGGGAAAGAAGCACAAGAAAGTGAGTGCTGCGCAGGCCGTTTCGTTTGGACTTGCCCAGAGACAGAGGGGATCTTTACATTTGGCTTAAAAACTTCTCGGTGATGTAGGAGAGTGACCGAAAATGCTCAGCTGCGGGTGTGCATGTGAATGTTTTGCTATTATAAGGGTGTTTCTTGAGAGAGGTGGGTCTGACGGAGGCGTGGAGCCTCCTTGAGCACTGTGGAAGTGAATATGTTGATTGCATTGTTCTTTAGTGACAGGTACAGGGAAAGGGCTCGATCATTGTATACTGTTCTACAGAGAGGTTATTTTAGAGGATAAAAATCAGTTTATTTGATTTCCAGAAACTGCAAGTTATATTAGGAGAGCAGATATTCTGTAAATAAATGCGTGACTTTTCATATTGTCTCAAAATACTAAGAGTGGTTGATGTCAGCTACTGTTTCACGAAGATTGAGTGGTCCGCTAAAACAGTGGATCCACACAGTGTTTCATTTAAGTTTATGTATTTAGGATTATGCATAGAAGGCAGACTTTAAAATATTGTGCATAACAATTGCTAATGCATCCTTTAGCTCAAGATTATATATTTTCCTACCTCAGGTCTTTTGAAGACTGAGTGTCAGGACCTGAAGAAACAAACGTTTCTCACGTGTCTGAGGGTTAGGATTTAAAGTACAAGAGCTAGGGGGGCTTTTAGTAGTCTGCCAAAGAAATAAAATAATTCTGTGTTTTTGTTTGGCGGGCTTAAAGCAGTTTATCTGAAAGTTTGCTCCTCATTTGTCACAAAATTATTTTGTTGCTGTTTTTGACGTGTAGCTGAAGGCTTTGTTAATGTGGTTTTTTTGATGCAGCTGCGTGTTGACAAGTGGTGGGGTAACAGAAAGGAGCTGGCAACAGTTCGAACAATTTGCAGCCATGTACAGAACATGATCAAGGGGGTCACTCTGGTAAGTTGTGTTTGGAACCAGGATAGCTGCTGCCTTTTTGTTACTGCAGAGAGAGCCTTTTACATTATATGGAGAGTGTTTCTAAGCATCCAAGATGCAGCTTCTTTCTCCTCTTGGTTTTTGTCTTGCCTTTCCTGTCAAGCAAGTTCTGCAAGTGGAGGAAAGCACAAGTGTCTCTTGGGCTCAGTGTCCTGGCCTTTTTCAGAAGCTGTTGATACATCTTGCATGTGTTTTGCCTCTGAGGTGTGTTCTGCTTTCAATACCTGGTTATGTCCTGTATCCCAGGGCTTTCGCTACAAGATGAGGTCGGTGTACGCTCACTTCCCAATCAATGTAGTCATACAGGACAATGGCTCACTTGTGGAGATCCGAAACTTCCTGGGAGAGAAGTACATTCGCAGAGTGCGGATGAGGCCAGGTGAGCCTGGAGTTCTAGAGACGGATTCTGCTGGTTTTAAATAGACTTTCCAAGCTGTTTTCTTTGGGCCCTGCCACTGAGAGTGGAAGAGGATGAATAATTGTTGGAGCAGTATGTGCTTGTCTGAATTTATATACTCTTAGAATACCATTGCCACTTACTTATTAATACATAATTATTAAACAAAATATTAATTTATTACTAATAATGACTCTGTAATTTATCTTTACTAGCAAGAGCTATTTAATAACCAGTTTGTAATACAAGGAGTCCAGGATTTACTTCAATCACTGGGAGATCTTAACAGTGTTTATAGTTGGTAACCTGTGGGTGCTTAGTGTTAGATTTGTGCTTCTGTTTTAAAACAGAATGTTTTCTGTGAACTAGTTTCATACGATATCATAGTTTTGGTCTTTAAGATGTTCTAGTTTGAATTTGTTGATTATCTAAGAGCATGCACAATAAACTTAGAAATTACCTTCTGATTAGTTGTTTTTACATCTTACACACTTGGAGTTTCAGTAAAATGTCTAACAGAAAGGCAGGCACTTGATGAAGCTTGTTAAAACTTCTGAAAGGAGGCAACAAAACTTGTCATAAACAGTTACATAAAGACTGTAGGAAAGACTTCCCTTATCCATTTGTAGTTTTCTAATTCCACTTCTGGTGAGGGTAAGGACCTATGGGTATGGACATTTAATGTGACTGATGGTGTTTTGGGGTGACTGTAGAGGAAGGCATCAGACTTATCCCAAAACACTGGTAGATAACAGTGTAGAGTTGCAGGGTTTTTGATTCACTGGGATATTAAGGGTGGGTTTGATTACTGTATTTGATTATTTTTTTTTAAGCCAGCATGTACTATTAGTGAAAGGCTGGTTTGAAAGCTGGTGTCGATTAAGTAGATCAAACAGTAAAAACATCTTCTATTTTCCTTACAAATTCGAGTTTTGTGTTAGATTCTCAAATGCCCTCATGTTTACTCGTTGTGTGTATTTGCAGCATTGTTAGTATAAGCATAGTACATGACATGACAGGGGCCGGGTGGTTTTTAATGGCTTTTGATTGAAGCAACTCCAGTTTTGTCTTAATGAGCACAAGCCTGTGGGAAATGGCACCACCTGGCTGACAGAGCCTGCTGGAAAAATCACTGGCTTGTACACAGTGTTGGTGATTGCTGCTCTAATGTAATAACGGGTAGGCAGGAGTATCACTTTAGAAGCTTTCACTCCAGAGCATGACTTGCACTAATCTTTAAATTTTGAAACTGTATGATGGAGGACAACCCTGGAATGGATTTGAGGGATTTTCTTGAGCAAAGTCACAGAAGCTAATTACTGTCTTGAATACTAGTGTCTAGACATGTAAATTGGGATGGGACATGAATATTGTTTCTGTAATACATTTAACACCTTCAGGAGTGTGAATTATGTGTTTGCCTTTCCATAGGTGTTACCTGCGCAGTATCTCAAGCCCAGAAAGATGAGCTGATCCTTGAAGGGAATGACATTGAGTTGGTTTCCAATTCAGGTTTGTGAAAGTAGATGTGTGGAAATTGATATGTAAACTTTTATCTGAAGATAACAACTTAGCAAACTCTTTACCTTAAAAACCCTGAGGTAAACAACAGCCCAGATTTTTTTTTTGCTCTAGTCACTATAATTGCTTTTCATAGTTCCTTATTTTGTTTCTAAGCTCAAAGATATGTTAAGTCTGTAGAACCTTCTTCTTCAAGTCAGTACCTACTGCCTTTTTGACATGAAACTTCTCAGCTGTAATGTGTGCAGTAATGAAGTGCCACTGTCTTGAGTTGCCAAGATGAGCTCAGTGAAATGCATCCTATTTTCATTACACCTTACAGGATTTAAAGTTGGTAATTCCTGTCTCTAGATGACAGTCATGTTTGTTAGTTGAAATACTGGAGCATAAACAAAGGCTACAAGTTGGCTTGGACCTTTTGGCTTTGTGCTAATGGTCTCACTTTGTCTGCAGCTGCCTTGATCCAGCAAGCCACCACAGTCAAGAACAAGGATATCAGGAAATTCTTGGATGGTATCTATGTCTCTGAAAAAGGAACAGTGCAGCAGGCAGATGAGTAAATCTCATAGGTTGGTATAATCTTAATACACATTGTATATCTAATCTGTAGAGTTGGGGACTTGACAAAGTTGATCTGCTTCGACACAGCCATGGTTAAACAGGTTCCCAACAGGGATGAAATTGTGTTTGTAACAGCCATCATAAGATGCATCAAAAAACTTGAATTTTGCTAGGTCTTTCAACAGCAGTTTTCCATCTTTCATTAACTTGGCATTTTGCTACTGTGTGGAGAAAACCTCTCTCCAGTGCAGTACTCTGCACTGTGAATGCAAGCTGCAGTGCTGGCTGAGAACCTAAAATCAGCTGACCTAGCCTGACAGACCTGTTGACAGCTATTTAGAGAGAAGACCTCAGACTGATGTTCCTGGTTGAACACTGCCCTCACTAAAATAGTGGACAGCACTCAATTTATAAATAAAGGTCTTCTGAGCCATTAGTATGTAAGTGCTAGTAAACAGGTCAGTTTAACAAGGACAACTATTTAGATTGTCTGTGGGTATTTGTTACTGAAGTTGAGTGTCACCCTGAAAAACTCAGTTTTGGAGCTTGTTGATATAGTTTCTAAAGAACTTTCCCAGGACAGTAACTATAAACATAGATATGTATGCATTCCTTCTGTTACACGTCTTTTGATGGACATCTCTTACGGCCAGTGTGGTTGGAAAGGTGTTACCCTGACTACCCAATCCCTGGCCATGGTTAGAAAGCTATAAATTGTGAGAGAAGAAATAAAGTTTGTTTCTTCTTCACTATCTCTTGAGCTGCGTCCATGTGACTTGTTTTGTGTCCGACAGCGACAGTTGAGTACAAGGATTTGGGGATAATTTAGGAATTTTAACTGCTAAAGGAATTTGGTGCGTTTCAGCTATATGTGGTTCCATACATAGTACAAAACACCTACAGAGGATGAGACAGTCTGACTTGCAAATAAATTCTATGTTGTGTGCCTTCAGAACCTAAGCTTGAGGCAGGATGTAGATGAAGTGTATTTCATCAACCCATTTTTTGAAAATCATCCTACAGATACAGAATATTTGCAAGCCTCTGAAAAAATAACTTCTAGTGCTGTTCCAAGTGCCTTGAGAGATGGAACAACTTACTGCATTTGTTGAATAGTTGAGCTGTTGTGCTTGAAGTCATCTTAAGTAATCTTGACTGTTTGAAATCAAGAAAATCTTTGAGCTAGTCAAGTCTGTCTTGCATTAAAACCATCAAATAAATTAACATCAATTAGTTATAAACTTTCAGTATCACATTTACTAAAATCTTTCTAAAAGCTCTTAATCTTTTATTTACAGTTGTCTGGAATGTGATGGAGACTACCATGAGACATTATACCAGCAATTCCAGCTGGTACAAGATGTAAACACCATAAGAGGTTTAATAAAACAAACTGTATTTCATATCTTGGGTTTGTTGTGTTGTTTTTTTTTTTAAAGAACTAAATGGTGATTACATGGACCTGATGGCTTTTGAAGAAGCAGATTGCACATTGGGTGCCCACTACCAATGGGTTTTCAAACCATCAGACTTCATTCAGACTGAATAAGAGTCACAGCATTAAGAAATAATAAAAACATTATTCTCACAGAGAGACCAATGTTCTTTCACATCTTTTCTCGAGCCTTAGACTTGTGATGACAGAATTTGAAGTAAATGAAAAACAAAATTTAAATCAGTAGCTAGATTTGTAAGACCATTTAAACTAAATACATAGATAGATGCAGCAATCTGAAAATATGGTGCTTTATTTTTATTGCTCAATTAAGAAAACAAAGGACTTTACCTCAAAGCTCAGTGTATCTCTGAGTTTCACCAGCAGTGGTTTGTGTTTATCTGGTGATACACTTGCCATGTAGCAACATCTAACTGGGAGGTTGTACTATTTCTGTGCAGTAGTATAATCCACATTGTCACTTCATTCAATTTGGAAAAAAACAAAATACAGGGATAGTGCAGAAACAAACTTGGCAACAAGTTGCTAAAGCATCCCACACATGTTAAGAAATTCCAAAAATTGCTCGAAGATCCACTTGTATAATGACAGGTACAATTTACATTCATCACTCTATTGAGTGGGTTAATAGTTACTGTTTATTTAGATCTTCTCTGCCAGTAAAAATTTTTATGGCTTCCCCATTTTGGAGATGAAAAATAGTGATTGTACATGGTTTTGTCTTCAGTTATATTTGCTTAAAATTACTTCAATCTGTATGGGATGTCTGTTGGTCAATAATGGAGTTAACTTGGTTTTGTTCTTTTAGGGGTATCTTCAGAAGCTGGCCTGGCATATTTCATTCCTGCTGGAGTACTTAGTTGAAGGTTTGTGGGTTTAATAACACTTTTTAATAACAGCTGCAGTTTCATGCTCAACAACATAACACAAATACACATCACAAGACACATTTATTCATACAAAAGTGCATATCAGTTCTCAAAAGTTGCTCTTTGCAAGTAAATCTGTTTTAATGGTTATTCCAAGGCACAGGAGAGTCATAATTCTTTTTTTAAAAATAGATGGAATTGTCTGCAATGTACAGTAGGTGGAAAAAAGTAATTTTACCAGAAGCAAGTGCCATGGCTCTTCTTCCTATAAATGTGATTACTTTGTTTTTGAATGAAATGCTTGGGGTGTGTGACTGGAGTGACTCAGTGGTTTTCCACAGTTGTCTTGAGTGGCATCATCCACTGTAGAATGCAGTGACTGATGTCACTCAAAGTGAGCTTGTGCTCCCTATTAAAATGAGACACAGATGCACTTGATGCTTTTTGCCTTAAAACGTTTCCTTCTTTTTCTTTTGTGAAAAAAAATGATAGCTAAAAACAAAATGAGGGTACAGAAAAGGCAGCATGCAAAGAATATTAACGGCTTCTTCTGGGAAATAAACAAGCAGATGCTACACTGCTTTTCATGGCTAGAGGGGCCACAGACTGAGGAGTCAGCAGGAAAGCCATTGTTGCTTATCAGGCTATTGTAAAATTTTATTGAAGGCTTTCCTTTTGAATCAGAAGTGAAGAATCCAAATCTGGGTTTAGATTTTTCTTCAGTCAGCTTAAATGCGTAGTAGCCTTTAATCTTGACTTTGTCAATGTAGTAGGCTGAGAAGGAAAAGAAACCAAAACAAAGTGTTAGTGTACTTATAAAATATTTTCTGCTTCTAATACTCGGTTGTCTCAGTTCTGTGGGAACAGTGCCGTACTGTTTTTAAAAAATCCTTATGATTTGGGAATTTTTGGACCTACCCCATGAAAATTGGATTTGGACAGGGTTTGGAGCTGGCTGGAAGTTTGTTTTCCTGGGAAAAGCCAGATGCTGCTCTTAACTGAAGCCAGCTGCACTGACTCAGGAGCAGCTGCCCATTGGTGCCCTGAGAGTAGCTTTCCAAGAATTCCTGTCCTGCTTCAAACTCAGCTGCTCCTCCCTGCAGAATGCATGGCTCTGTGTTACACTGCTGCACCCAAATGCTGGGTGAAAATACTTAAAAATAGCAGGCCTTGAAGTCATGTACCAGCAGTAAGCATAGTTGGAAAAGTGACCCCGATTAGAACATGTCAATTGGGGCATCTTTTTATGAGTGCTGTATAGTGTTATGCTCTCTGAAAATTAAAATGGGAATACTGTAATGAAATGCCTTTTAAACAACCCTTTCATTTAGTAACTTCATTTAATAATGTATTGTTTTTTTGCTTACAGTATGAACTTAGCATGGAAAATAAATCAGAAAATGCTCATTAGTCCTGTAGTAACTGAGAAAGCTACTGGAGAGAGAACACTTTGTTTCTTCGTGTCTAAAAGTAACCTGAAGCCATGCTTAGCCATGAGTATGATTTGTCTCATTTTTTATTAACTCCTAGAGAGGAGAAACCAGGATATCTAGACTGAATTTGATGTCAGTTGCTTCAGAAAAGCTTTTGAACCCCCCATGTCCTGATCAGGATCTCTCTAACGCTTACCAGTAGGATATAATGAGGGCAAGGACGTATTGCAAATCTTACTTTGCCTGTATTATTCAGGTACCAAGGCCTTGCTGGTAGCCTGCATCTCACTGCTTTTTTTTAATGATTGGTTGGAGGAAGAGGGAGGGGAGGGATGAGGTCCCTGCAGCATTTCTCGTACAACAAGCTGAAGATCATTGCCTTGAATGTTTTTGTACTCCATAACTCTTACTAGTTTTTCTCTAAAGTGAAGATTCCCATATGTGCTCAGATGAAAACAAGCAGTGGAACAAAAACTAGAGCTGGACTCTCCCTTCAACAGCAGCTGGTGCCGCTAGTGCCCTGCTGTATTTCTTCTCTATGTCCCTCCAGGTCTCTGTGGACTTGTTTGCACTTTCCTGTCCAATGGCTAGTTCAGCAAGCAAGGAGGCTCTTGCCTTTCTCTGGAGAGAAGAAATACTAATCGTCTCTTGGGAGTTGAAGTGCCATCTCCTTATAACTTCTGAGTAACTACGCTGCTGTATGTACATGCCCAGAGAGCTTTTCACATGGTTTAAACTGGAGGCAGCTGTAGCTGCATTTTGTGCCAGGCACTTGATGCTATTCCCTTGTGTCATAGCTGCCCTGAGTGTGAGTGCAGAGTTGGGCCTCTCAGGGGGTCAGTGCTGCTGGCTCCTGCATCTGAACCAGGACTGCTCGCTCTGTCCAGGGCAAGACTTGCTGTGCCTGGGTCTGTGCCATAGAAATGGCTCTGGGGAACTTGAATCTGTCATGTACTCACCTTTTAAAACCTCTTGAATGTATTTGCCCAAGTAATAATTTCGAAGTTCATCATTGTCTAAGGATGGGTCATCTATTCCATTTGCTGTGATGTAAATGTCAATATCACCGTAAGTTTTTTTGATCCATCTAAGAACATTGCGCATTCCCCAAGGCACCACTGCCAAACGAGAAGGGGAGCTCAGGCAGGTGATATCCTGCAGAAATTGAATGTCATGATCAAAGTCATACTGGCTTCCATTCCGAGGTTCGTGAATCACAAATCTGGTGGTGAAATGATTCAGTGCATAAAAGTCAGCTGCACCTTTGACAAGCTGTTTTTCCTCACTTGTGAAAGATGGCAACAAAGTGTATGAGAGGCCTTTTCTGTTTTTAAAGGTGATGTATTCCCTCATAGTAGCTGGATAGTCCCCAGTCTTAAATATGGGATTGGCAAACCAGCCTATTTCAAACTGAAGAAACCTGTTGGCAGCTTTTGAATGAGATTCAAAGAAGGGGTTGGCAGGCTCAGCCCAGTCGGAATGCAGGGACAGGGACACTTTGCCATACTGAGAGGACCGGTACTGCTTGTCATATATTCTCCAGGCCATGGCGTGTGCTATTAATAAATTGTGTGCTGCCCGATAGGTGTCATTGCTGCTCCTGTTGTAGACATTGCTTAGCTGGTTGGGCTCATTTATTGTAATCCAAAGTTTAACCAAATCACCAAGTTCCCTAAAACATAAAGCTGCATAGTCTTGAAAAGCGTAGGCAGTGGATTGGTTCAACCATCCTCCTGTCTGCAGCAAAGGACGTGGCAGGCCCAGGTAGGTGTGAGTTGGATAATACAAGGTGACCATGGATTGAATGTTGAGTTTCAGGACTTCACTAATCACACATCTGTAATACCTAAGAACTTGCCTGTTGACCACTGACAAATCTCCATTGGGTAAAATTAGTGACCAGTCAAGTGCAAATCTGTAATGGGTGACTTTCATTTTTTCCAGGAGATCCAGTTGCTTTTTAATACTGACAAAATCTGTGCACTGTGCTGGTCGGGTTTTTAGCTTTACCCCTTCAACTTTGTGCAGAAGCCCATCTCCTGTGACATTCCAGAGGTACAAGCTGGAATCACAGAACTGTGGTGAGGAAGCTGCCAATTCTGCCTGTGAAAATAAAAATGCATTACAATGGGTTTTAATTAAATAAACATAATACCTGTTTCTAGTCTGCACTTCTGCCTGTGTTTAGCTGTTGATTTGTGCTGGTTGTCAGAAGGCCCTCCTTACATGCTCCAGGGGGAAGAGGGTAACCAACTCACCTATATGGGCTTTGTGCTAGTGGTCATCTTATCATTCTGTTCCTTTCCCTATGAAAAACATCAAAATTGCACTTTTTTCTTTTCAATTACACATGGGCATTTGTCCTGCCACCAGGCTACATGTATGACATGTTTTCACACACATGAAGTTCACTCTGGTCATGCACACAGCAGTTCTCAGGCAGCTGCCAGGAGAGTGGGCAGCGAGAACAAGCACCAGGGGCTGTAAGAGGCAGGCACGGATTACTTTGGCACTGCTGCTGTGATCAGCCTGGTGAAACTGAGGTACAGTAATCTGACACAAACAGCTTGTACCATTTAGGTATATCTTTGCTATTTCCTACTAGTTGAAAAGCTTCTGAATAGCACTTTTTTTTTTAATATTCCAATTTTTAAATGCTTTTTGTAGGTTTAAAAGTACAATATAGTGGAGTTAAAACATTTAGATTGGTTTTTCTTTAAAGAAAATGTACTTTTTTGTGCTGCATTTTAACAAGATATATAGAAGCTTAACTTTTTTTTCCCTTATGGTTGTCGGTGAATGGTTTAAATTACGGGATTTTGTTGTTACTTTTTGAGGCTGATATTTGTCATGGGACTGTGTCCGATGACAAGAAGGGGATCCCAACACTAGCCATATATACACTTAGCTTATTTACTAAGTTTAAAGCAGAAATAGAAGAAAAATAAATAGGTTCTGTAGGAACCAGTTTGGACAAAAGGTCATAGGATTTGTTTTCTAATGTGAGCTCAGATGGTAAAACCTCAAGGTTGCTTATATTCACCTGTACTATGTGTCTTTTTAAAGAATGGCTTCTTACCCACTTGTCTAAGTGGCACTTAGAGCCAGGCCTAGCCCAGGAATGTGTTTCTGCTGTAGACAAGCCCTGGAGCCTGCAGGTCACTGCTGCCACCAGCATAATCACCTTGTCCCTGCCCTTTGTCACTCTCTCCATCAGGCCATCACAAGCATCCCTATGGCCACATTGCAAACTGGATTTGGAAACCGCTGGTTGAAAAATAACCCAGTAACAATTGGTTGGATCAACCTCTTGGTCTGAAATTTCCTCATCTGATCTGCCACATGGAGATGCAAGCAGTGGGAGGGCTGTGCCTGGAAGGGCTCCTGCAGCAGTCTGCTGCTGCTGCAGCAGCCAGCATCCTGTGACCCCCTCCCCTGAAAACCTGGAAACACATGAAATTGAAGCAATGCAAATATGGCTTAACTTCTGCTGGCAGTGTGCATTGAAATTCTTGAATGCAAGGTGCTGTATACAGTCATTTGTTCACAAAGTTGAAGTTGCTGATCATTGTTTCCTGCTGATACTCCTTATATTTTATGCTTACCTTGAGAACAGACTCAGTGATACCCCAGGAGAAGTCACAGGAGAACTGAGCTTGCAAGTTTGGGGTAGAATCCTTTGGGAAGAATCCATTTTCTTGTATGATTTGTTTATAATAAAGTGCAGATGACTTGGGAATTCTTTCCTTTTTTTTACTTTTGAAATCCACATAATACAATCCACGCCTGATGTTGTAAGCATATTGCCATTCGAAGCCATCAAGGAGGGACCAGGCTGTGTAACCAAACACATCTATGCTGTCGTATTTAATAGCTGCATAAGAGAAGGTAACATCCATGAATCTTGTATTTAGTACTCTATATAAAGGGGTATTTATAAGAAAGGGCTATTTACTTTGAAAATCATAAGTGTCTTCTCAACGTTTGTAGGGTTATTGACCCACTGTAATTCATTGTAAAACTGACATATACATCTTAGTCTTTATTTACTGAAAAAAAGTTGTCACTAATTCCTTAAGAAATTAAATTACTGTAGGATGCTTTATTTCTTCTCTGAGCAAACAAGAAATATTATACCACTTCCAGGTTTGAAGTTGTATTTGACAATTTGCCAGTAAAATAATACCAGTAAAATTAGAGAATCATGAGTAAAAATAAAGGGAGGAACAGTTGATCTGGTTTGTAACTTTGTCATGAAGCTAAAACTCACTATGTTTATTTGAAAGATGTCTGCAAGCCCAACCATTTGGGAATGTCTACTCAGCTTGTAAATTGAAAAATTGATTTTGTTGGCAAGGGACTCTTAATGACTTTAGAGAAGTTGGGTTGACTAACCCAGAGACTGATGTAGTTACAGAATGGGTGCAGTGCATGCTGATTTCTTCAGGCAATCTTAACATCCTTCTTGCAAAGGAGTCTAGATACGATCTTTTATACGTATCTCAGATCTGGAACCTGATTCTTCAGGAAGGGCAGCAGAACCTGCAAAGCAGCTTCTCAGTGGATACCAAGTAAGCACAATGTTTTTTACCTGTTTAGACTCATGCCAGCTGGCAGCCTGGAAGAAAAGTCCAAACTCCATGGTCAGTCATGTTCACTGCCTGTTGCCAGCTTTAAGCTAGGAAATAATAGGGGATAACTCTTCACATTAACCTTCTGAGGGCTGGAATGCCCAAGGCAAAACAGTGACCAAGTAGGGTTGCTGAGGATTTTAACACAGACAGGTGGACAAGTCATATTTTACCTGTAGCCCCCTACACCATTAAGCCAAGGAATAAAGATGAAGTTTTCTGGTTCATGTCTTCCCAATATCATTTAGCCTCATTTTGTCTTTCATTTTGCATCGTTCTGAATTTCCACTGAACTTCCTTGCCCTAGGCACACAACCAGCAAGCAGTTTTGCACAGTGCAGGTCTTGATGCAGCAGAGTTCCAAGATACCCAGCTGCATCGGCATAGTCCAGCTGGATGCTTTCCTAGTTGCCAGATGAAACCAGAAAGCCCAAGCTTGCAATGTGAGTATATGAGAAGCTGATAGACAAGTCAGAATACTGGAAAGGAGATGAGGAAATGTAACAAAGCAATACAATGGCATGTATTTTCAAAGAAAGCAACTTCTAAATTAGGGAAAGCACAGGAGAAAGTACAAAAATGTCTGAAAATACCCATTGCAAAATGCAGAAGAAGAGAATGATGTAGAGGATAAAGAGATAAGCTAGAATGGCCTTGCAAGTAAAGATTAGTACTTGATGTCCACAATGAGGAAAGCTGAACAAATGGGAGCAGACATCTAGGGACAGAGTGACAACTGAGAACACTTTTGTTTGTAGAAGCATACTGAATAGATGGGGGTAAGTTTAATTGTCAGAGCAAAAGATGCTGCAGTACTTGAGATGGTGCATGCTGAGATTTTGTGGCCGTTTAAATGGGTAGGGGAAAAAGTACTATTTTACATATGTTTTATGGTAAGGAAAATAAAAAGTTAGGCAGGTGAAAGGTAGAGATCTGGAGGATCAGAGTGAGAGTATGTTTGTAGCATTGTCTGCAGGGACAGTGAAAGGAGAGGGCAGAAACAGGTCAGGATCCTGTGTGTAAGAGTGAGGATGAGAAAAGCCTCCTGAAAAACAAAGGGAAGGTTTGGGGCAGAAACAAGGGGTGAGGGTAGGAAAGGTCAGGAGTTAACCTGTGTTAACCAGAAGTGACATTCACAGAAGAAGATCTTAAAGTTTTTCTGTACCTACTATAGGTGGAGCCTTGGAGTCCTGTAGGAGTAATAGTTTGAGTATGGAAACCATAACCCTACCAATGTGGATGTTGGACTTTAGCTTTCTGGGACAGGGGCTATGGGTTTTTTCTGTTTGTACAACACCTAGCACCAGTAGATCCTGATCCATGACTTGTACTCATGCAGTATAAATAATTAATGATTAACTTTGTTACCACTATCTCTTTAAAGAAAAAAAGATTGAATTATTACAGAGCTAAATATCAAATGATCAAAAGTGCCCTCTGAAAAATCCAACAAGTAATTTCTGTACAAACCTTGTAAAACCTTATTAATGAAGTTTTTCATCATGTAGATGGCTGTGGTGTCATCTGTTTTCACATGGCTGTCAGTGAACCAGCCATTCTCTGCAATCAAGATTCGAGGACTGTTGTATTCCAGTTTAATCCAGTTCAGTACTTCCCTCAAATTGAGTGACAAATTTTGTCCCATTTTTGGTAGAGTGTTTGGAGGTTTAAAGTTACTAGGACCAAAGGAAAAAGCGAAGAAGTCAGCTGTTCCCTTTATGTACTTTTTTTCATCTTCGGTAAAGCGTGGCAAAAACAAGAATTCATTTTTCAGTTCTTCTGGATAATCCCCATCCCCATGGATAGGTTTAGCAAACCATCCGAGTACTCTCTCCATAGACTTCTGGCATTTAGAAATGTCCGACTCATCTTCCAGTTTGTTAGGCTCAATCCAGTGGGATCCCAATACTATGGATATCATCCCCTTCTGATAGGGTTCGAAGTTTTCTTTATAAGTATGCCAAACTTTTGCATGAGCCTGATGAGAGAAAGATAGCATTAAATTGTAACTCTAATAAAGTCTCTGTGCGCAGGCAGCTTGAGAGGCAGGTAGCTCCATCTGAGTCACTGCAGGCTTATATGGAAGTATCAGTTAAGGCACATTAAGTACCCAGCACAGTTTAATGGACAGTCACTGTTACTCTACAAGGTTCCTTAGGATGAGGGCAGCGCTCGGTAACTCCTGTGCTGTTCCTATGACACGCTAAGGCTGTGGCTTTTTGTCTTTTAACATGTGTCTAAATTTCAGGAGAGATCCCACCAGGGATGAGAATAGCTGTTACATGGACACTTTGGAACAGCTCTAGCAGTGGGATTTGAACTCTGTGATCTAGCCGGTCCCATCTGAGTCTTTCTCTGTCAAATGGTGATTCCTGATACGGTTAAAATTCCAAACCATCTTTACAATTATTCCATCAATTATGTATCTCATATGATATTTCATTTGTCAGTAGTGACTCTGTGCTACTAATTGCTCTGTGCTCCGCAGATTACCTGAACTCATTATGATCAAACCACATCCACCCCATCCTTCCTCTTGGGATTTAGTTATTTTATTTTGGCCTAGTCATAGGAGCAAGTGTTCAAGATTTGGTATTTGCACAATCCCTAAATGTAAAAACTTTAAAACCCAGCTGTGAAGTTTGAAGCCAAATGTCAACTTTCACAGTTCTGAGTGAGAATTTTGTTCAGGATTTTAGTTAATTTCTTCTTTGAAATGGCCACCGCACTGTATCACATCTTAATACCACTTTTCTGATTATCATAGTGTTTTAGAAAGTGCAGCATTATCACAATTAGCTTCAAATGTCACATCATTAATTGCTTAAGTAAGGGCATACAGCAGACAAAACTTACACAAAACCAGAAATACACGGGAGACTGAGGAACCACTAGCATTGTCAAAGTCCTATAAGGAAACAGGACAGGTAGGTCAGAGAGGAGTGACTCTGGACTGCAGCGTCAATCACATCAGGTGATCTGACCCAGGGGAAGGGAGCTGACCTCGCTCAGCTGAAGGGTTGTCAAGTAACTCAGGGTTTACCTTATGCCTGTAGTGTGGCTTTATACTCTTAAGCTGGAAAGAAAATAACAGTTTGCACCCAGAAAAAACATTAGGAGCATTGTGAAACACTGAGTGCTGAGTTAGATTGTCATCATTACTAAGCCAAACAGCATTGCTTACCTTAGTTACCTCAGTTAATTTATCTAGAAACACACAGCCTTGACAGTTTAAAAAAACTGCAAAAGGCCTGATGTCAAGTAGGTATTTGTTTAAGTTGGGGAGTACCAAAGAATTACAGTTTGTGAAATTTTGTGTATCAGTTGTTTATGGTTTCTAAGGTCATGCTCATAACATTTGTTCAAGGTCTGTCTTTGAAAATACTGATAAAGTGACACTAACCTTTGAAATGCAGGTTCTGTAGCCAAAGAGGGAAGCCATCAAAAATGGACTCATGAGGCAAATTGCAAGATAGAGTTAAAGTAATAAAAAATGTATTTCTTGGCAGCCTCATCAGAAAATTAAAGTGGCCACTGCCATCTCTTTGGTTGCCCTCACGGTTCTCTCCTGAAAGTCCCTCCACCCTGGGGTGGCTGCTGGGGCCAGGATTACTCTGTGCTCTGCCTCTAGTGTTTTCTCACCTGGTTTCTACACTTTTTCTCCAGACACAGCCCACAAACACCACTGTTGAACGAGAGGCATATGGCTGCATTGGCTTAACAAGAAGCCCCCCATTGCACTCAGCTGTATAATGCACAGTGCCAAGTAGCATGACAACAGCACCAGGTAAATCACACTTGTCTAGGTGAAGTGGAGAAAGAGGGCTTTGCCAAAAAAACAAGTAATTAGAATATGATATTGACATATAAAAGCCAGTCAGGGATAACTTGTATTCATACACATCTTCAGAAGGTGATTAGAAGAAAATAAATTTACTATTAAAAATAATGTGTACAGTAGAGAACACAGCCACAGGTATAATACTAGAGAAGTAGACCTCAAGTATAAATAAGTACATTTAATGTGAGTCAAGACAGAATCCTTATATACAAATTTGTATGCATCACTGATGACTTAATTCTGAGGATTAATTCTTACTGTAAAAAACATGTCACTGTCTATAGTAAGGGTTTTAGAGACATAGTATACACAATATAATTTTTTTGCCTATAATTCTGTTTTGAGTTGTTAATTATCTGTAAAGAAGCTTAACATTCTCAGATAGAAGGTGTTTGCTAAATGCAAATTATTTTTGATGGAATCAGTTGATTCATATAATTTGTTCTCTAAGACCAGCTATGAAACAAATATCAATTTAAAAGTTATATCATACATCATATCTGGTATTTTCAGTAAATCTTGACTAATCTTTTTTCAGTTAGAATTTAATCCCTAATCTTTCACTTTCCTTGTTAGAGCAAGGACAAATGTCAAGGCTAAATACACAGTTAAAGTAGGATCAATATTGGGTATTTATTCTAGATAGGTATGACTCACTAATTTCAGCATATTTTCCTGGTATTAATGTAGAAAATATTCCCTAGTCTTGAAAGCCACAGAGAGTGCTATGTCAGTTAGTATTCACCCCATAAAAAGGCTGGAAAAGTCAACTTAATTAAATTGAACACAACAGTATTGTTATTTTTTCTTTTTTAAATACTCTCGTACTTCCTTCCTCAAATTCTGATCCTGCAATTTAACATATGCCTGTGCAAAGAGCTTTTAATGGAAATAGCAATACTTTCAAATTCTTAAGATACTTCAGTCAAGAAATTTTTATTTGAACAACGAGTATACAAAACAATGTCAGGTGTATATGGAGTTATTTTAGTGTGCTGGAAATCAAGAGCATTTAGGAAAACTAGAATTCAAAAAATGCTAATAAAATCATTTGGGCTTTTTGTTTACTTGTTTGGTGTTTAAACCATGAAGAACTAGAATATAGAGTCTGATGATGTTACACTTCAGAAGAAGGGCAGGGATGTGTGGCGTATTTGGAGAGTGTATTTCTGTTCAAACCCTTTTTGGTCTGTGGTGAAGATGCCCCATAGTCAGCAGAGCTAAAGCAGAAATAAACCCTTTATTTTGCAAACTGATATCAATATCAATCCTTGTGAAGGACTGCCTACATCTCAGGATGCAGGTGACTATACTTCTTGAGAGGGTGTTATGAAGGACTGAAGCTTTACTATCGAATTTGCTGTATGTTAATTGTCCAGCATTTGGATTGTGTTTTCCCTAATGATTACCAAGAAATTTAAGAAAACTAACCTGAAAATAACAAATAATCAAAAAAATGTGAATCAATGCTGAATTTTACATCATCATTGTATGATGGCTACTACTATTTGAAAAATCTTCCAGCAGACACTTCCAAGCATAGATGATTCTGATGTCTACCCTGGAGCCATACTTGATGGAGACAGGTTTCCCTCCTCATGTAAGAAAATCAGGTGCTGCTTTCTGCATCCTGAGGAAAGGAGTCTCCTTTGGGGGAAGGAAGTATCTCATAGGACATAGAGGTAAAAATTATTCCCCATTCATGAAATAGAAATTTGTTTTTAAGGAGAATGAATTATAGATAGGACTTTCCTGGGGCACACGCATCCACAGATCCCAAAGTCAACAGTGTCCACTAAAGAGATCCTGGCATAGTGAGATCTGTCAAAGAGCTGGGAGTAATGCAGTTGGGCACAGAAAAGAACCTGATCTGCCATGGACCCATAGAGAGACACCAGGCTTGAAAGTGAATTTATTACTTTATCCAAGTATGTGATGAAGACATTTTTTAAGGAGACCTCATTAGGACATGTCTCTCCTGGGCTTTTCTGTCAGATGGAAAGGAGTGTGAATAATCTTTAACAGGAAATAAATTAAAGTAAAAAAAAAGAAACCCCTTTCTGCCAACTAGCAAAGGCAGAACTTCCTGGACGGCACTGATACAAAGGAGGAAAAGAAGACAGGTTGGTCTGCCCTTGTGATATTTACAAATCTCTATCCAAGTATGGAAGAACATAACTAGATATAGGGAAAATGGTAATAATATATCAGGTAAGGTATACATCTCACATAGGTCCCGCCTCAATGATTCGTCTGCTTTGAATTTTCTTGCTTCTTGTCAGATTTATTTACTGATTAATCAAAGAAATCCATCTAGTTTTTCTGTGTGCCATTTTTTTATTCTCTGCTTCAGTATGACATCTGCCTCAGGAGCAAGCTCATAGTTTATTTTTTAATTTCTTTAGTGTTTCTTTCAAATGTTGCATAGAAAGTTACCTGTTATCATTAATTGTTTTCTGATGTTGCCTTTGTGTAGTGCAGTCTCCTTTAATGAAGAACAGAAATGCACTTTTGATGGCCACCCTCCATCTGGTAGAAGATTCCACATGTGTTGTAATGCAGTTAGGAAAAATGGTATGACCCAAAAAATGTACCTCCAAAAATGTAAAATTGTAAGTTTCTTTCCCTTATCTTGTTCTCCCCGGTTCCCCTTATTGGCTGTGTGAATTCCCTCCACTCCTTTTCCCCTGTCTTCAAAAAGGACTGCTTATTGATACCTCTTCCTCTTTCCCTCTTGTCATCTCCCCCAAAGGATCCCAAGAATTAAAGCTGTGACTGCCATCTCAGCAAGGGAAAGAGCTCATTTTTAGGTTCTTCTTGGACAAACTACTCTATCTCCCCTGTCTCCCTGGCTGCTGCGGGGCAGACAGTGGTGGCAGAGAGGCTGGGGACATTAGAAATTATAGCACACATGCTCCTTTTATTACTCATAATGACCATATGATTGAAGAGATATTTATCTAAGAGAATCCCTTAGAAATTTATAATTAAAAAGCATAGAAGTTCAGATTCCCTATCAATTTCCCAACAGGTAGTACCAAGTCCTTTGAAATGGTCAGCAGCAATGATTACCCTCTGTGTATGATTACAATACTTAGTGATGTGCAAATACATTTTTAAAATTGAAATTTTTTTAAAACTGGAATTTGAAATTCTTCTTCTGGATTATTTTCCCAATGCAAATCTCCTAAGCACACCCTGCTTAGCAGCCTTTGATTCTGCATTCACTACCTCTCTTTATAGATCTGGAGTAGCAAGGCCTGTGCAAAAGGCAGGGATGTCTCTCAAATAGATGTGTCTGGGGTATTCCCTTAGCAGGATGCAAGGCTTGGAGGGGAGCAGCTAAGAAGTGATTCAGCATCAGCAGTGCTTTGTGCCAGCCAACACACAGAGCTCTGGGGCTGGATGAAGACATACCAACCCTATTTTTGTTGGAAAGCCTTAATAGGATCAGCATCTGCCTAGTTACATGAATGCATTCATGGAAGCAGATAATTTTTTAATCAGTTCTAAAATACATGTCATCATGGAGATGATTCTTGAGGTCCTATTCCAACCAGGTATTCTATGAACTTTTCCATGTGCCAGCCAATCATTTGTGTTTTAGGACTTTGTATTGCTTTTGAAAACAATAAAATTGATAATTTAAAATGAAGAGAAATTTTTTTAGCCCTTTTCTAGGGACACAAAGATCTCCAGCAACTTTCAAATTGTTATTAATATAAAATAATCCAAAGTCAAAAAAAGCAGAGGTTTATGGTTTGTTATATTGTTTTTGTGATTCTATTAAACTTAGCTTCAGGTTATGATTGATATGTCACATAAAAGCTGTATATAAACAGTGATTAGTTCTGATAACACCATGACTGCAACAATACAGAAGGAAATTAAACTAAAAGTAGGATTATTTCGAGAGCTTAATTTAATTTTTCCAAAGATACTACAAAAAGGCTTGAGAGTGATTTTCAGCAGATTGCTGTGTAACAGTGTGGTAGCCAGATTAGCTTAATTTCAGCATTACAGACCTGTTTTTCCTGCTCTGCATATTTAATGGATGGACCTGGTTTGTGCACAGGGTGGCACTGAGGACTGTGTCTGTCAACAGCCCTTCCAAAAATGAAGCCTTGACATGGACAAGAATGTTGTTCTTTCTAAAGCTGATGACATAAATGGCAATCTTTTCAAGAGCTTTAACAGGCTTTGCCTCACACTGCCAAAAGCTGACATTTTGGTTGATCTTTTATTTTTGGGATAATGTTTTTGGTTTGCAGTGGGAAATTAGAAGGTAGCCATAATACAGTGTCTGAGAAACAGACCAGTATATACTGGTCATGAAAGAAAAACCCATACGAAATCTCTTGAAAGAGAGAATCTTATGACTTTCCTTGATTCTGAAAGGAGAGATATTTCACAACACACAAATCCTGATTGTTCATCAATACATTCCATTAATACTGTATTGTCAACAATGCAAAATGAACTGAAGATTTAAACTCACACATAAATCTTTGAGAAAGATTCTGGCTAGTTGGAACATATAGTACCAGTTGTGACTTCTGTGGAACTGCTTGCTCGCATTACAGTTTATTAAGAGAGATAAATAATAATATCTAAAGATAGAAGAGGTGACTCATATCCACTGGTACCTCAAGAGTTTCCATTCCTTCTCTAACCCCAACCAGAAGACTCCAGTTCCTCAAATACTTTTCCACAAATTTGAGATCTTTCATTGATCTCAAAACTAAAATCTGCAGAAATTTTACAGTGGTAAATTCTGTAAAGTATTAGAACTGCTAATACTTTAGGTAATGTTCATGGGGTTGTAAGAAGGGTAAATAATAGGAAAATATTTTCTGCCTAAGGATAATAAAACAGTAGTTAAAGGATTGTGTTCTGCTTAAGTCTTTCATCCAAGAGATTTATGTTATACTCTAGAATAAGAAGCAACTATCAAAACAAGTCTGAGAGATAAATAATATTGACCAAGAAAATTAGGTCAGTAATTTGTGTATCAGACCCAGCTGTGCTTGGCTTCCTGGAAAATCCAATTGATTCTTTGGCAGAGGCGTATCGCTCCCTGTACGTGGTGTGCTGCTTACATGGATTTTACAGAATGTGCAGAGACTCCTAGTTGGTACTCCACATTTGATTGTCACAATCAGAAAGGAAGGCAAGAAATACTGCAATGAAAAATGGTATCTTTTATATTATATAAAATAGCACTTGAAAATAAAAAAAATTATTTGGCATCAGTAATCTTTGAGATGCTTCACAAATCTGTACCGTTAAATCATTCTTCTGCTAAGTCTGAAATCAGTGAGCAATTCAGGATGCTTAACAACTTTTCTGTGTGTAAAACTTCTACTGATTGCAGTGTGACTTTTTTGAAAAATATGTTCCAGAGGTTCAAGGCCAGAAGCAAATTCAAGAATTTGTCAGTTGCAGAATATTTTAACTACTCTGGCCAATAATTTTTTCCCACATGCGTATTTCTTTCTGTAGGATAAACCCATTCAGATTTATTTGCTAATTACATGTATGGCAAGTTGTAGAAAAATTCTCTTTGTGACAGTTAAGAATAGTCTCAGCAGGGGAATTATACTGGCTGCAGAGATGGGATAGTGACCTGCTCTGTAAAGTACTTTGAGCATGGCAGGTGCAAAAAATACTTTACCTCATGGAAATAATTTGAAACTCTCAAGTACTGAAGAGGACATTTGTTTTCTTCTGAACCCAAGAAGTGCCAACCTTACTAGTGTAGAAGCAAACATTTTGCAGTATGATCTTACTAAGCTAGAACCAATCATACTTACATATACATACTGTATGGCTAGTAAAATTGATTCAATATGCAAATACAAATCAATTTTCTTTTAAACTAATAGAACAGTCATTTCAATATGGCCAAATCTGTTTAATTAAATGTAAAGAAAAAAATGTTCTTTAATAGTTAGAATTTGTATGTAAAAGCTAATTTAACTAAAATAATAAACAAGCACTTTAAAACAAATGGTTACTGAGTCAGCTAGCTGTTGTGACAAGCAATAAGATCAAAGTGAGGATTAACAGAAAGACTGCCTTAGCTAGCGGCTATTAGTGCTTTCATAGTAGGTAATTTTTTTAAAAAAAACCTTGATCACAGGACCAATTCCTCCTACTATTTCCCACAGCAGTGCAAGATCAATTTGTAAAATCTTATTATACTGTACCTTGATCAAATTGTGTCCTACTGAGTATACAGTTCTTATTTTTCCTCTCTCTCCTGGAGCATGAATACCTGTGCCATACCCATGCCAAGCAACTAAATATGGATTGTGGATTGTAATCCAGTACTTAACACGATCCCCAAAGGTCTGGAAGCAAAACGTGGCATAGTCATTGAAGAGATCAATCATCGATTCATTTTTCCATCCCCCATATTTTTCTTGCAGCATCAAGGGCAGGTCCCAGTGGTACAGTGTAATCACAGGGTCAATATTTCTGTATAGCAGAGAGTCAATAAGGGTGTTATAATACTGAAGCCCTTTTTCATTGGGAGCAGCTACCACTCCAGTGGGGAAAAGTCTTGACCATGAAATTGAAAACTGGTAAAAAGTAACTCCCAAAAAATCCAGAGCAGACAAATCTTTGTCCAACAAGATATAACTGTCAGTGGAGGTGCCTGTGCCGTCAGCATCCCTGAACTCTGAGCGGGTGAAGTGGTCCCAGATGGAGGAGCCTTTCCCATCCTTCCTCCAGCTGCCTTCCACCTGGAAAGCTCCTGTCCCTACACCCCAGAGAAACTCTTTGGGGAAAGTGTCATATAAAAACATCTGTGTTTCACTCACGGGGCTGAGGTGGGAGTCCTTTCTCCACACAGATCTTCCTTCTCCAGCAAGCCCAGTAACTATCCTTATGAAAACTAATGTCCAAAAAGCAACAATCTTCTCCAGTCGTTGGCCACACATTATGCCAGTTTATAGTCACGGTGTTAAATATCAGGTTTCTTGTACTGATGCTGAAAAAATTCCATTCTTTTGCTGGAGTCCACGCTGGGTAGACTGTCTTCATTTGCCACAAGCTGCTGGAGTGTCTTATCAAAGCTTCACTAAAAGCCTGTGATTGTAAAAGCCCTGTCAATGATTAGCCTGAACTGTGAGACGTAGATCGGGTCAGAGAACGGTGTAATTTATAGGGAGGTGGCCTCTGTGTGACCACTGAGACACCTACCTGGCTTCTTACTGCAGGCTGGCTGAACAACAGAAATGCCAGGAACAAATTTATCATCATTTAAAGGTCAGTCATTCAGGCGGGATAACATAGGTGACAGAGGATCTTAGAAACTATCACATCTTTTATTTCTTGTGGAGTTGTATTTTGAGGAAACATTAATACAATTCACACTACATAATCATCAGTTTAAAGGAGATTTATCCTATCTGTGTAATTGGATGGCTGGAAGGGAAGTGCACGGTTCCTCCGTCCTACCCTGCTCCAACAACCTACTTCTTCTGAAAAACTCTCCCTGGACTTGTGGGAAATTTTGTTGTGAATGAGAGACATACACACATCCAACTAACTATACAAAAACACAAAGCAAGTCCATATTTCTTTCAAACACATGCAACCATTTTTCTATCCTGTATATGAGTTTCCTGTACAGCACTACATACAGCAGCAGTACAAAATCAACAGGGGATTCCATCAACTGGATGTTCCAGTTCTTACACAGTTTTCCTGGATTTCTTCAAATAAACACAAATAGCAAAGACAATTAGCCCTGAAAGATACTATTTCAGTATTGATTAGTTTAACAATTCATATACACAGCTGGAGCATCAGTACAGCAAATATTTATAGAGCAATTTTGCAGTATAATTTAATCTTGTAGCTTGTTTAGCAACAGTATGTATCTTGAGATATAGTCAATTTACTCAACGTACTAAGACCGATGCCTGCCATTTTTGTTTTTCTTGAAGTACAGTAATATAAAGTGTTTCCATATGGTAATAGAAACTGTGTGACCACAGCTGCAGAAGAGCCTTCAGGAACAAAATAGAAGTATGAAGTAACTTTCCATGCAAGAAAGATACCCACTGAAATCTGAACATGGGAACAATTTATCACTGGAGCTCAGATGAATTCATCCTGCTGCCAGGTAGGACATGAAAATCCAGATGCACCGCTGGGCTACTGCTGCTTTACTGCTCCTGCTCCCTGTGAGAGCATGCTCACAGCACTGCAGGATGCCACTGACATATACCTTTAATTACCACAAATAGAAGACAATTTATTTATTTTTAGGATAAACAACAAAATGTCCATGTTTGTAAGCGTTTCTCTGCAGAGCCTTTACAAAAAACATTTTCACCACAGATGAAGATAAAAGCTCCCACTGACATTTTCTGCACTCCAGGTCCCTGGTGGTGGGGTAGCCCCGCATCAAATATGAGCCCCTCCTCTTACTTGAAGTAAATGATCTACATTTCTCAGCCAAGATCCTACCACCTACAGGCAGCTTGGGAACAAGAGGAGCAGACAGGGACTGTATAAAATTGGTTTATGGTACATACCGACATGTTCCTTTTTTGTTCTATGGAACAGCATTTAAAATGCTGTTTGATAGTTATTGCCTCAACATTATCATTCTATTTTAACATTAAAAACATGTATACAAGTCTATGCTTCTAAAGGAGCTAGTCACCATCATCACCAGATGCTTGAGCTCCAAGTACCCACAGCAGCTTTGTAACCCCATGGGCAGTCTGTGGGCAAGGAAAAGACAACAGGCTTCATCCCACTAAATCTAGCAGTGCTTATACCACTGGCATGTGGGTGCAGACAGTGCATTGCTCCTGCCTGAGATGTGCAAGGTGCAGCAGGGACTGGTGCTCTCAGATGCTTCTCTGTGTAAGGTTATGAACTGTACTTCTTTCCTTATTGTTGACATGACTGGGAGAATGCTATAATCAAGGTTTGAAAGTGTTTCAATGTTTCAAGACTCTGTGAATCCAGTTTCTTACTGCTTGGTCGTATTTAACTGTTTGGGCTGTAATTTAACTTCAAGAAGTTAAAGAGGCAGCAGTTTAACTGATGAGAATCATCACTGATATAATAACATAAATTTGGAAGGAGAATTTCATTACCTGAGCAAAGACTTGGGGAAAGGAAATGCCATGACTGTTGTTAATTTGGAAAGCAGTCAGCACAGAAGAGTGAGTTGATGTGAGCAGGGGCTGTTGGGAAGTGAGGGTGTGAAAAGAGGGGGAGAGAATGAATGATTCCACTGGCTCAAGTGGCAGAGTCAGGACAGGCTCCAGCCCTGATGCTGTATGAGGACATCATACAGTAGGATACTGCACAGTGGGATTTCCTGCCTCTGTCCACGCACCTAATCAATCTGGTTTCAGAATGAATCAAGACTGGGAGAAGCTGAAATCTCCAGGACACTTGCTGATACAGATTCAATAGCTAGGACGCCTAATGATCATTCAGTTCAATTCTTATCAGTTTTCCTTTTGTTCTTTGCCTTTGCCAAAGGCACGTGAGTCAAATGAAGAAAACAATTTTTCACTAGATTCTTGAATATGTACTCTCCTTGTTTCGGGTTTTGGGTTGAAAATCTGGGGTTTGAGCTACAGAAATGCTGAACACATTAGTTGAAAGGAGAGAGTTTTGAATGTTAGGCTGAGTATCTGAGTTGACACATTCATTCTGCCTAGATATGCAAATGAAGAAAAAGACCTAAAGACAAAGTTCACTCAGAATTAGTGTAATGTTTACATTAACATCAGCTGCTCAGCTCTACTAGTGTTAGGTGCTCAAAGAAGCACAACTTATGTCATTGCCCACAACAGCGTCACACAAATCCCTTATCTTTACCTTATACAGCAACAACTGTTTGAGATGGGTCAAGTCTTTAGAAAAGAAACATAATTGTGACAGATACTATAGAAAGCCTAGTGTAAATAGAAACTACAACACAGTTTTATGAAAAATTTTTGGAATTTTTCATCTGTAATAAAATGCTAATTTCTGCTTCTACAATGACAGAAAAATTTTATATACTAGAGAATCTAGTAAGAAAAATATTCCTTAAGGGATTCTTCCAAAATAGAGACTACCATCTAGTAAATAAGTGTTTTAATGCCCATTATTTCTACCAAAAAAAAAAAAAATCAGACTTTAACCTGAAATTTCACTTAAAAGGTTGTTTTCAGTTCCAAAAGTCTTACATAGCAATATACAAACATGTGAAAATAAAAAAACCCAAGATATTATCAAAAATAAGAGATTCTTTTTCATTTCTCAATTTTAGAGAATCTGATTTTCTTATTAAAAACCTCCTCAATAAGCAAGACAAAGTCTTCACTAATGATATTAACAGTAGGACTGGGCTTACTACATAGAGGAAAAAAACCTCAAGTTCAAGAGTTAATATCTCCCTTTTTAAAATGTATTTTGGAAAAAAAAACCCAACATAAACAGCCAAATAGTCTGTGAGTTTCAGAAAGGTAGAAAACAATACTAATTTTGTAAAAATTATATGTCATACTTGTAAACACAGTGGTAAAGTCAAGTGTACTTTATCTCCTTTTAAAAAGCTGTAATTTTAGTTGGGTAATAGGCCTTTAAAACACAACCCCTGATCAATTATAGACTCAGAAGGGATTTTGCCTTGATTTTATCTTGCAAAGCACACCATCATACAATGAGTATTCCATTTTCTCTCCTGTGGTGGAGCAAGGTTTTTCCCACTTCTACTGGTTCCATAGGTGTGTACATAGGAACAGAGGTATCCTGTGTCTCCCACCATACTCAGGAGTGAATTGTAGGCATTCCAGGTGTTTAGTCTGATGTCTTCAGAAAGGGTTAAACTCTTGCCTTCCAAGAAACATGAAGATGTCACAAACCCACAAACAGATACTCCTCTGCTGGATGTTACTCTAGGTAGCTTTATCAACTACAAACAGAGATAACCACCTGCAATAATTCTTTTAGCATTATTTGAGCAGTTTGGCTCTTATAAATGTCAGCCATTTTAACTGATCTTTAGTTCTGGTATCAGGAATATGCACAGCTTTCAAAGTTACATAATGAGAATTCAGTATGTAAATACAAACTTATCACTGGAGATGTTTTTTTAAAGCACTATCAGCTTTGTTTGCATAGCCATTATGGTGAGTGCTTATGGAATAACTTGCAAAACAGGCCAAAAAGCACAGCTGTGGGTCTGTGTTTACTTGCTGTGTTCCTTATGCAGAAACCCAAACTCACAAGCCACGCTAACACTGAAAATACACGGGCCCACCTAATCATGTGTGTTCACGAAAGAATGGTAGCAGTTTCTGTACAAACAAGATCTTACTTACTTAAAAGTCCAGTTTCAAGAATTAAACAGGAATGGTGATAGGTATCATTACCAGCTATCTGGAACGAGACCATGCCACCAATTAGTGAACACAGAGGGAACACAAGTGACAGCATTAGGGATTGCAGTATGAGACAAGCACAAATTGCGCTTGTATGGTCGGTTTTCTTTAAAGGGTCTCCTAAATCATTTGCAATATTTTTAACGTCACAAATTCAGTTTGTCTTCCCTCTTCTTCTCCAGGTCCAACAAAAATTAGCAATTCAGGACGTCTACAGAATCTAAAGATCAGGCACTATTTGAGAATGGAGTCGTTTTCATTTGGCTTGACCAAGTTTATTCCCTTCCAGCGTTCAGTGGAAGTAAATCTAAAAGATTTCATTAAAAAATAATTAGAAAATTAAACAGTCAGTAGCAGAAGACACAGCGTTCACTAGTTCCCCGGTTTCTCTTGGAGTCCTAAATTCCGAGCTTTCCCCAGCCTTAGCGCACGGAGAAGATACCATTAGCAGAACGAGAGCCCGACGCTCCCTCAGGCAGGAAGGAGGGGACGGACTATCACATGTTTATGACCAGGGAACGCCTTCGAGTGCTGCCCTGACCCGGGCCTGGCTGCCCGCCTGTTTTGGGCGCTGTATTTGCCTCAGTGCTCTATGAAGAGACCAAAGTCATGGAGGCCTGGCACTGCTTTCTTGTCTGTTTTCACCCAGTTCAGCCTGCCGGCTCGCCTGCTCTGCCGGAGGTGCCCGAGCACACGCGGCTCCATTTCGAGCTGCGGCTGCTGCAGCGCTCCCGTTCCCGCCGGGGCAGCGCCGGAGGCCGCGGCTGCGGTTAAACCCCCGCCGCACGGAGGGGCCGCTGCCACCCGCACACGAACGGCCACGGGGGCCAGAGGGACGGGGCCGGCGCTGGAGGCAGCCGGGCTCCCCGGGAGTATCTGCCATGGCCCCGGCCCGGGGCACGGCCCGGCCGCCCCTCAGCCCCGCCCGTCGCGGCCGTGACGGCAGCGCCGCGCGCCGGGCCGCGGGAGTTGGCGCGAAGGCGGGAGCATGGAGCCGGGAGCGTCCCGCTAGGCACAGGGACCGCGCCGCCGCCATGGTGAGGGGCTCCCCGCCGGGCCGGGGTGTGCGGGCCGGGGGCGGCGCACAGAGTCCCGCGGGGCCGGGGGGCGGCCGCGGGGCCGTCGGGGCCCGGCGCGGGCTAAGCGAGCCCCGCGGGCGGCCCCGGGCGCGCAGCCCCGCGCGGTGCCCGAGCGGCCGCGGCGGAGAGGCCGCCCCGCCGCACTCCCGCCCGCGGGGACCGAGGCTTTCCCACGCGTGCCAGGAGCCGAGTAAATGCCCTTGCCCGGAGCGGGAGGCGGCTGAGCCTCTCCAGTTCGCGTTCCCACCGAAAGCGGGCGGGAAGCAGGGCGCGGGCCTTGGGCTCGTCCGGGGAAGGAATGCGGATGGACAAACCACCTGTAAACGCGGTGTGCCGGAGTGTTACCTCTTGTTTAATTCCACCAGGAGCACACACCAGGCGTTTCTGATGCCGAGCTGGAGGGTGCGCACTATTTGCGGAAAAACAATCCGATGGGGGAAGAAAAGAGCTTGAAAGTCTGGAAGTAGACAAATGTTTATAGATAACGATGCAACCCTCAGTAGAGTGTAAAGATATTTTAAATATAGACGTACACGTGTTCTGTGCTTTCCAGAGTGCTGCTCACCTGTGCAGTCAGCATAAGATGGTATTCCCTTTTCATTTCTTGCTCAGATAAGTTTGCTTTTATTCAGATGGAGTCTCTGTGCACATCTTTTACTAGCTTAACTACAGATGTCAAATTGCAAGTTAAGGTGCAGCTCTTAACTCAGACTCTTAACTTTGAAAAGTTTTGGACTCTCCAGAGAGTTTAAGCTTGTTAATAGCTTACATCTGATGCTCTGCAATGGTGGATGAGTCTTCTACTGTACTAACAGAGGTCTGCCAGCACTAAGACTCCTGGCACTATTAAACTGTGATATTTTCATGTTTTGTTTTGGGCTGGCTGATGACTTCAAATTTATGTAGGAGGACAAATCGACCTCTCTCTGCTATCCCCTTTTCAGAAAACTGATCTTCTTGGAAGGCTTGCTTCCTCCTTTCCTACCTTCCTAGGACTTCTCACTCTGGTCTTCTGAATGTCACACATCTCCCAGTGTCTGGCCCTGTCCTAGAAGGGATGAAGACAACCATCATTTTGGGGAGCATAAAAGTTGCCTTATCCCATTCCCTTTTCAGTGCTGAAGTGGCTTCTCAACCATCTCTGCTGAAGCTTTAGAAATAGTAAAAATAGAAGTACAGTAATGTTGGTAATGGTGCAGTCTGTTCTGTTTGTTTCTGTTTCTGTTTTCAGTGACAACGTGAGCATATTGCAAGTCAATGTCACACCCTTGCAAACCTTTTTCAGGTAGTGCCAAGTGTAAGTAGTCCCTGTTAGCTTGATTCTGCAGCATATTCTTAGCTGTGCAGAGTTACACAACAAACTGATCTGTATTAGAAAGGATTTCTTTTTTCACCCAGATTAGTGGCCATGACCCAGTTCCCAAGCAGTGAACTACAGTGGTACACATGAGAGAATGAAGGCCCAGGAGTAGGGGTTTCTTGGATTTCCTCTTTCTGAGACGGACACTCATGGCTGGAGCTGGAGCATCAGCTGTGACACTCTTGGCACTGTGATACTGATTGAGAAACTGCTGCGACTACCACTGTCAGTAACTGTTCATTAAGTGTAGTTATCCAAGCAGGTATTACTGGTTTCACTGAAGGGATAGTATAAATCTGATTTTAGTTAGTGCAATTGTTCTGGAAGCGCCAGGTGTCAGAGCTGATTTGTGAGCAAAACTTGGAGATAGCTGAGCAGGAACCAGCTTTTTAGGCCTTCCAGATGCTATGTCTCAATCACACCCCTGAGTGAGAGTGATCACATTCTTAGTTACAACTCCTACCTAGGTGGAACTGTTCAAAGTTATTCCTTGCTGGTGCTGCTGCTGAAGTATCCCTGGGGACCCACACCAAAATAGCCTTGCCTATTTTAATTTTAGCCATATGGGCAGGGGAACGGCAATGCTGGTGAGTTTCTCCAGGATACACAGGGCAGGCACATTGCTGTGGTTTTTGGGGGCATGTCCTGGAAGGAAACTTGACAGTTCCAGCCTTTCCTCATTGTAACGAGCATAGATAAAAGTTGAACATACAGATCTTCCACCTGGTGGTCCTATATACATATGGATGGCATAATATACCAACAGGAAGATCAGTCAGAGTATGTTAAATAGATAAGCCCAGGATGAAGGAAAGTGGTCCTGTCTGGGACCTAGGCTTGTATGATAGATACATATGTGACTTGATTTTTGCAATTAGTTATGCAATGAATTAATAATTTATCTGGCATGTCTTTATAAAAAGCATGAAAAATCTGTTTCATTATTCCTGGTTAAAAGCTTCACTGAAGGGTAACTTTATTGTTGCCCTGAGGCATACCTTTTTCCCAAGCAATTCTCTATTCACTGTTATGTCAGCAAGTTTACCTTTTCCTCTGAGGAGCAGGATAGCTGAAGAAGATTGGTCACTTTATAGTGGAATATTGAGGAAGGCTCTGCATAGATGTCAGTCTTCCTTTGTAGTTTAGGGCTGTGTATTTTTAAGTTTGCATTTCAAATCTTGTATAAATCTTAAAGAATTCTAATATTATTTCCTACTCGCAAAACACCAAAAGGTTCTGCAAAGTTTCTGCGAGAATTATGTACATTTTAGAACTGATTCCAGAACCAGAATCCACACTCAAAATCAAGTTAAAGGAAAAATAGTGATTAAAACTTATTGCTAAAAGGCCTTTGGAGAAGCCTGCTGAAAAGCTTTAGAAATAAAGCAGACATGTGGTTTTAAGCTGGGATAAACAATGTAATACGTACTCCCTGCTATCACTTTTCAGGTGTGCAGGTTTGATGACTGTAATTTTGGGATATGTTCATGTTTGCTCATGTAACAATTTCCAGGTAGTGCAGAGGTTGGCAGAGCAAGGTAGATTAGCAGAGCACCTCACTTAGTTAACAGTTTTTAGTGAAAACAGTAGAATGAGTAGAACCTTAGTGTTGATCTAAAATTAAATCCTCAAGTATTTTAAGATTTAAAGTAACTTCTATTAAAAAAAAAGGTGAACTTTAAAGTCACTTTATTTTGCAGCGTTGTATTAAGTATTTGAATTATTTTACTACATAAAAGATCTAATGAAACTTGTTTTTCTCTTGCCTATGTTACCTTAAAGCCTAAAAAGAAGTCACTAATAATAAGTGTAATTGAGTAATTAAGTCTGAATATCTACTTGGAGACTTTTTAAATATATGCTGTCTTCAGACGTATTAGCTACAGGTATTAGCAGTCAAAATTTCAGTTTATATAGTACTGCATTTATATTGTAGGAATATATACATATATACATATATACACACACACATACACACACATATATATATAATAGTAGAATGTTGAAAACCTATGCTTCAAGGCATGAATTCCATGGATGAAAAAGCATGAAGTCACATTGAGGAAGAACGATTTTCAATCTCCTGTTTGCTAAATCTGTAACAATATATGCAGTTAAAACACAAAGAGCCTAAATTTTTACAGGAAACAACATTTCCAGTTCCAGAAAATTGCTTTAAGTGCACTTAATGAATCTATACATGTCCCATCTTTTGTTTATGCTTTCAAAATACATATTCCATTGATTTTAAGCCCTAAATCCAGACTGACAGGAGTTGACTCTTGGAAAAAGAGCCTCAAAGACCCCTTATTATCAATCAGACTTCATGGTAGTTTTGTAAGAATGTAGTACTTTCCTTGTGGTTTCCTGTAATAATAAATGCCAGCTGAGCTCCATGATGGGGAATAGCTCTCAGCTGTGTCCAGTGGAGTCCTGAGCCCCATCCTTTATCTGCACTCTACAATTTAGACCACAGGAGGTACTTTCTCTAAAATGTCTGCTAACCCTGGAGGTAGTGATACTAACCAGGTAGCTCCTTTTTCAATTTCTTTTAATAAAACTGGATTGTTAGATTTTAAAAAGAGTAGTCAGATGTGATTTTGTGTGTACAACAGTGATTTTCTAAAATTTAAGCTTCAACTGCTGATTTTACAAGCTTAGAAAGCTTGTTATGGCTGTATTGTGGTCAGGTACTAAAATAAAGCAACAAAATAGATCTTGGTATTATTTTTTTAATTTAAATTTTATATGTTTCTTGCTACCTAGTTTTTTAGTGAGGTGTAAGTGAGAAGGTGGAGAATGCAATATCTGCCATTACTTCACTGTTTCAAGCTCCTGGTCCTTTTCTTTCTTTCTACATAGGACACTACTTCATAGCTGTGTTAATAATTTTAGCTATATAAATACTTTGGTCTAGGTTTGTGATAACTAATCAGAAAAAAAATTATAATTACGCATCTGTCTTAAGTCATTGTATGTCATTACTGCTGGAAGTTTGTCTTGCAGGATGTATTGCTGAAGATGCCAAAATAAGGAAGAAATAAATGTTTTTCATGATTCAAAGACTAGATTTGGGTGGTGTGGGTGTCTGAGTAGCTACTTTTAACTATCTGTTTTCTGAACTGTTAACAGAATTTCAAAATCAATAAATGTAATGGAACTGGTGAGAAGGTAACTTTAGTACCTTGCTATTTTGTAGTGTGAAGAGCTCTCTGTATTTAAGTTTATAAATCTCTTTTCCCTTTTACTAGGATATCCGGAAATTCTTTGGTGTTGTACCTCCTGCAAAGCGACAAGAGTGTGAGACTGTGAAAAAGAGTGAAAAAATTAAAAATGGTGAAGGACCCTCAAATGGGAAGAAAAGGGAAAAGGAGACTAAGGTTAGTTTTGCTCTTCATATTTATGAAGTGCTTGGTTTCTCTGATGCTGGTTTGTTTGTGTATCTAACATTTCTTAAAGTCATGGTTCTTTTCATATGCTAAAATAACAGACTATATGTCAGTTGTTTTTATAGGCATGGGAGTAAACTGCCACTTAAAATTAACTTCTAGCAATAAAACTTGGTAGGTGGTGAAGAAAATTGCCGATTCAAGAAATTTGGTTTGTTGGACAAAGTTAGCTAGAAGTTGTTACAGTTAGATGCTAGTGTAGGAACAGTCTCATATATTTGAAGTTATTTTGGCTATTTGCCACAGTTCTCTAAGTAGGTTTGCTAATGCAGTTTTTTAATCTAATAAACCCAAGGTTTGCGCCCAGTAGATGCAGACATATCATAAAGGTGTCATGCTTACAAATGAGGTAAAAAAGTCTGTGGTGTAGTGCCTGCTGACCAGTATTTTTAACACCTGTGCAGGAAACATGAACATTGTGTTTATTTGGATCACTTCTCTAAACCTGCTGTGAAGACCAAATTCTTTAAAATGACAGATTAAAACTAAAACTAAATTGGGTTTTGGTTTCAGACTACTTTATGTGTTAATCGTCTGAGCTGTATAAAAAGGAAAGCAATGGCTAAAGCTAGTTTTAAAATCATTTAAAGAGTGGAAGAATTTCTAATAAAATAGAATGTTTAATGTGAAACATAACAGTTTAGAAGTAAAATGCTACTTAAATAAGTATTCTGACTATGTAATTTCAATGTGAAAATTCTTCCTTATTTCCCCCCTTCCACGCAGAAATTAGCACAAGACCGTTGGCAAATGTAATATTGGACAATTAGTAATTTCTGTTAGAATTTGTTTGAAACTCATAAATTTGAAAGCATGACTGACTAAAAGCTGAGAGGATCTGTTTAATGGTTGAGCTAATGGACTGTTATACTTAGGTGAATAATTCACCCAGTGAAGATGATTCCAAACAAAAGCGGATGAAAAAGAAGAGAAGAATAATCTATGATTCAGGTAATGTTAATAGTTGTTTCTGAATATTCCTTTGTATTTTTTGCATCGGCATGCAACATTCATTAGGTAAATTGTATATCTGAAAGTTTTTGTGGGTTGAGTTTTATGAACAGTTCCTGTTCAGCAGTGAGGAATAGTAGGAATACAAAATTAATATATTGCTTCTACCTTTAAAGTACTGATATTGTTTGGATATTTGGCAAGTTCTAACCCTTTAGAAGTAGGAGAGAAAAAGAGAAATAGTGCTCTAAGCTCTGCAAGATGGAAAACCATGTGGTTTTTTGGTGGTGGTGTTGATGGTGGTTTTGTTTGTTTTTTGCCAGTACTCAAGTCAGTTGACTGTAGCCACTCTTTTTTTTTTCAGATATAGTTACAATATATTTGTGTTTAGCATGAAAAGCGGTAGACTAAGGTTAGCCCAACTTGTTAGTTGTCTCTGCTTCTTCAGTTTCTCCTGTCTATTCATGTGGATGCTGGGACCCATAATCCACAGTAGTGTAAATCTGTCATCTCAACAGCTTTTGTGACATGGAGAATGGCTGGTGATGTGAGTGGCAATTCACCAGTGTTATTCTGAAAAATCAGAGCAGCACTTCTGTGAATTTTTTTTTTTTTTGCCTGTTGTTAGCTTTTGGAATAGATTTCCACCTATTTGAACAGCCCAGCATAATACTATATTTTTTGTGGGTTTGGTGTTGGAGTTTTTTAAAATTTCTTTAAAATTTTTTTGTTGTGGGTGTTTGGTTTTTTTGAAGTACATTGCTGTGATATTTTTGAAGGTTACATTCATTTTTGGAAAGGTTGCTGTACAGATATAGCAGTTACTGAAATAAATAACAAAATATTTATTGTATGTAAACAAAAAACACTGTCAGGACTGAGTTCTGACCAAATTTTCATTTAGTCATTTATATGGTGGATGAAAAGGGAAGCTAAGCTCTGACCTTCCTACCATATGGTAGGAAGATGGAGTCTTTTTCTCACTCAGCTGAATATATGTGAACACATGTTAACTGTTCTGTGATCTATTACTTAAAGCCTATGCGTATGTGGAGGAAATATACATTTATGTTGTGGTCAAAACACAGATTCAGAAGAGGAGGTGCAGTCATTGAAAAAATCCAAGAAGTCACCTGAGAAAAAAGCAGCTACTTCAAAACTTGGTAAAGTTCTAAAGCAGGATCCTGTTGTTTATATTTCAGAGACAGGTAATGGAAGAAATATATCATTATATGTTCACCTGTAGTGGGGTGGGTTATGTTACAGTGGGATGGATTGTTTGACTGATAGAGTTAAATGTGACCATAAAACCTAATACCGAGGAAGACAAATTATGTTCTCCTTAAACAAGCTAACCACAAAGGCTTCAGAAGTTTAGCCTCAAGTACTGTAAAGTCAGGTGCAGGGTGAAAACTGAGGTGATGTTGAGTAGTGGCTTAGGTTGATTTAAATAGGCATGTAGTTTAATGAGGTAATGCTTCCTTGCTTAAGAGAATTCCGTAGATTTAAGGGAGGAAGTTAAGGAAGTACTTTTAATATAGTTCAGCTGCTCACTAGCATACTTTGAAATGACTGTTGGCTGCAGGTTTGAAAACAGGGATTTTTATTTTACCTGATACATAACCTTCCATGTCCAATCTCTGTGTGGTATGTTGGTGACTAAAAAGTTCCTGGGTTTTGTTTTGGACTTCTCAACACAAACATTTATTTTGTCAGTTGCTGCAATGCTTGCCTGTACTTCTGCACCCCATCTGAGTTGGGTTGAAGCTGTCTTCTGCCTTCTGTATTTGTCTCTGGAGAAGAGTTCTTTGCTAGCCACAGTATTTCCTGAAGAAACTGTGATTTAATTAACAGACTTGAATCCAAATCTGTTTTGATAAAACATGTTTTTTAAGTAATAGAATTTCAGTAGGGCTTCTTTGTAATCCCTCTTTGAGTTTTGTTATACTTTGCTTTGGAAGAGTGGACAATGTCCCTAGGTATGGTAGTGGGGTTTTTTGGGTAGGTTTATTGCTGAACATAAACATTGGCTCCCTATAATACTACCATACATTTTTAAAACAAAAAGGATTTGTTTGCTGCAGTATTGTTCAGCTGTTTTTTTCCCCATACCTTTCTTCCTCCTCGGGGTCTTTTCTGTCTCTAAAATACATTGTGCTTATTTTGCTTGTGCTGGGTAGTTGACCTAGCATATTGCTGTACCACATCAGGTATTCAAATGCGTTCAATTTTCCAAAATAACATGAACATTTAATTTGTCTTATTTATCCTTTTACTCAAAGCTTTGTTTCCTTTGACAGTTCTTCCCTCAATTCTTTCCTAATTAAAAGGATCTTTAAAAGCACTTACCCTAGAGTAGGTAAATGATCAAATTTCTGGGTAATAAGCAGCATATATTTAGGTTTATTACACAATTCCAAGTGGTGTAATCGAGATTTTGTGCATAGGGATACCATGGGAACACTATTCAAGGTTATTAGTGAAATCCCTGAAAACCATGGGCTCAAGGTTACTCTTATCAAAAGAGTCTTAAGTACACATAGGTTTGATTTAACAATGTATTTTAAAACAATGCCTTTATAACCTTGAGACATAATGCTTGAATTTTGTTTACATTTCGTTTCTATAAATTGTTTCTTCTGCCTGATGGAACTGTCAAGCTGAGTGCATTGAAGTGGATCAATACAGCAGTTGGCTTCAGATAAATATGCTTTACAAGAATAGGAATATAGACATACAGATAAAAAAGGTCCTAACAGAATTTGTATGAATTTGTCCTTTTTTTTACTGTTATGGAACTGAAAACATCAACCAAAAATATGCAGCTTGGACTCACTCAAAAGTCAGAATCTCATTCTCAAGGGCTCTGTCCATAGCAGTGTTTGAAAGAGCCTTGTAGCATCAAGAAGGCAATAGAAGTTTAGCAGCTGATTACCTCAACCTATTTTTCAATTTAATTTGAAACTTTCTCTTGTTGCTTGAATTTCTTTTCAGCTGAAAAAGAATTTGAAATTGTACTTCAATATTAAGTATTGAATAATATATTCAATACTTATATACCTATATATCTAAGTAAATATGTATCTTATATACAAGATATGTCTACATGGGATACATCTTTCTCCAAAAGTGTTTGAGGAAATTAACCTTTTGATTTGTATAAGAGTAGACTGATCTGGATTATTGTGTTGCTTTGTTTCTTATTGGCTTGTGAACAAATTAATTTTTTAAAAGACAAAAGAAGAAAGCAAGAATAGTTGCTCTTTGTTTTTTAATTATACATTTAATCTAAATAAATATTTAGTTAAATAATAGCCAAAGATAAAACTAAGTTATTCTGCACAGTAACAAGGGGGAAAAAGAGCCTTTCTTTGTTGGTAGTACAGTCTTAGGGGATTGGGAAAAATCCAGATGTTCACTGTACTTGTTAAAATAATACTTGCACTGTTTAATGAAGTATAGAACCTTGAACTTTGTAGATGACCTGTTAGCATGGTTCGTTGAACCTCATCTGGTTTCATCACAGGTGGTTATTTAGCAAGAATTTTGACCTCTCTTGAAGTGAATACTTAATGATGAATACTTAATCTTTCATATACATTGTGTAGAGGTAATCATGTATACGTAGCAATTGCCTTGTGCTTGATTGCTTGAATATTTTTAAAAATAGAAAAGCCTTATTGTAGTGATAGCCTGAATTATTTATCAAGGTAGACAAACTGACATGGTAGGAACTGAGGAGGTCTGCAAGTTACTGGAAGATTGTTCCTTAGCTTAGAAGACAGGACAAAAATAATAGCTTGTGAAGATCCTTGTTGAATACAGACTCTTCTAATGTAAAGAATATTGGGGATGAGCAAAGAAACGAACAACAAAACAAACCCAAACAACCTCAGACAAAAAATTAAGTGCTAATACTGGTGGGCAAAAACCAGTCCCCACATCCAAGCACAGGTTCAAATGAGCAGCAGGCTGTCAGTGAATAAATGTCTTTCACTGAAATATTTCACAGTGAAATAAAATATTGTCACTGGCACTTCCTGGGCAATACTTGTGTTCTACTTACTTACGGAAAATGCTATACTTAAGAGTTATTGAGGAGTGAGCCTGTTTAAAATTGATTTGGTGAAGTTTGGGAATACCAGCAGTACAACATAAGGGGATCATGTAATGGTAAATATGCTCTTGTTCTCAGTCTCTTAAGAGTTGAGAGGAGTGTTGTATGAACATACTGAATGTATGGTAGTAATCTCCCTGAGTAGGGGAGTAAGTGTAAACCAGACATGTGGATGAAGTAAAGTATGATCTTATCCATATAGAAGTGATGTGTACAGGAACTAGGATAACAGCAATATTGAGATATAAATGTAGTTATGACTAAAAAAAGGATTAATTTATCAGAAGATATTAGAATTACTTGTCAGCCTGTATTTCAAACATGGCAGGACATGAAATAAAATTAATTTTAGTTTAGTCTCTGTAGCAGCTCTTCAAGCTGTAGCTGTGTTAGCTCAAGATATTGCTGCTTTCCTCTGCCTGTGCCTATTCTCCATGCTGGAGACCTTTTTCCTCCTTTTCAGACATCTTCATTGAGCTGCTACAGTAACCAGTCTTAATGTGGTTAATCTGCTGGATTACTTCAAAATGTAAAAAGAGGATTTATGTTTAGATTTTTTTTTTCTACACAGATTGATTTTGTTTGAAAACAGAGCACTGTGTCCTGAGAGGCTAAGTAAGTTGAGCTGCCTGAGCTGCAGCTGGAAAAAATTAGCACATTTATATTTGCCTGGATTGCTTGAAGTTACTTTTTTTTTCCAGTTTTGTAATTATTCATGTGACATTACTGAATATTCCTGTCACACAGGTAACTTCAGGCAATTAGACCAGAACATGAAATTTTGTTGCATGGTGGGATTCAGATCTGCTTCTGTGAACTACTGTTGTAGAAAAATAACCTGCTTAAGTGAATAAAAGTTTCAATAATAATAAGCTGGAATAAGTTAATGGACTGATCCTTTCTAATTGCTTGCTGAGGTAATACACACAGCTGTTTCTATGCCAAGTGCAAGCGTTTCATTTGGAAGGAGTTGCTATAATTGATAGGTTTGCAGGTTAAGATAATTTATTTTGGTTTAAATATATTCACCCTTACGTATTTTAATGGTCCCAAAACTAAGCATACAGACTTGACTAACAATTCAATTTGGTATGTATTGAACCAAGGATATCAAAGGCTATGTAGTTTGACACTCAAGTGTCTAACTCATGGTAGTAAACTGCATTTCAGTATTGTATCTCTAAACCTTTTTATCTCAAAGTGAAAAATAAAACAGAGGCAACTTTCTAAGGTTTCAGCTTTATAACTGAAAAATACAAAGGTAAATTTGTTTCAGGGGTGTAAAGGTGAAATGATTCAGGTAAGCTTTATATTTTTATAACAGCACAGAACCTTGACCTATCAATATAGGCCAAGTGTTAATAATTGTGGTTTAAAGTGCATGTTTGTATTACATCTAAAATCAGTTAGTTTTTTGAGAAATGGCATGAAAAATCTACAATGACATAATGACATATCTAAATTTTTAAACGTAGGTTGCAATTTGAAGAGCTTTTTTAAATGAGGATAAAGAAAAAATACACTTTGCTCATCACACATAGCATCTGTTCTTTAGAAGGAATTTCTAGAAGAAGAAGAACAGGGGTTGAGTTGGAATAGACTTGCTGGCTTTTTTGAGAAGTGGTTATCATAAAGATAGTCTTCTTGAAAGAGTTACTTTAGGCAGAAAATGAGTACAGAACTCAATCCTGCCAAGTGTTGGGAGTATTGAGTGCTGACCCATGCATAGGTAAAGTAAATAAAGTCAATACTAGGGCTGTAGACAAACCTTATTTTCTGCACTCTCAGTTTAGCTGACAGCAATGCCAGTTACTGGGGATCGCATGGTCTGTAGGACAGGAACTGTTTTAAGTACCTGTGCAGGTGTCATTGAAACTGAGAAATGTCCAGAGTATTATAATTTTTTTCAAGTAATGTAGATTTAATGATTTTAGGATATAGTCCTTTAGCTCCATACAGAAATCCTTAGGTAGGGGTCTACAAATGCCATTCAACTAATGTCATAATAAGTACAAGTTATTTATAATCTGTAGGTGCCCTTGCCTGTATTTGGAGTTGGTTTTGTGACATTATAGTAAGAGGCTGTCTCTGCCTTAAATATTTTGTATCCTAAATAGAATAGGAGCCAGGGAATTATATTCTCTAGAGACAAGCAACTGGACAGTACAGAAATAATAAATTAATAAAATACATTGTTCTGAAGGCCCTCTGAGGATCTGTCCTATGCTGCTTGTTGCCATTGTCCCTGCCTGCAATAGATTGCTTCCTTTTTAGATCGGCTGAGGTAATTTCCTGTCCCCAGGCCTTTTAAAAGGATCTGAATTTATGTTTAAAACAGCCTAGAAAATTTTCATCAGGCTCAGTTAGGGAACAGCCACAGATGTTGTTCCATAATCAGCAGGTGAAACTCTTTTGAGAAAGGGCGAGGATAGCAGGGAGGGAGGGGAGTAACAAACAGTTAAAAATGACCTACTGGCATTGGTTTATTAACATAATTGTGCTACTGCTGGAATGGTGTATGAAATGAAAGCCAGCCAACTGTGCTTTAACGTCATGGAATAGCTCTTAAAACCCCCAGGATGACAGGTGTTTGTTGCTAGGGAAGTTTGTCCTCCTACATTGCCTGGCATAATAGATCCCTGCTTCATGTGTAGTGTTTGCATACAAAATAATTAAAAGCAATCTCCTGATTGTCACTGCCTGTGTGTTCTGTTGATCACATGATTAGCTTTCCCTTTGTCACATGTACTCGATTTCCAGAAGCCTCAACTAGAATGTACAGTCTTTACCTGTATCTGTAGTTCTAAGCAGATCCTGGAAAAATAAAGATGTGTATGTTCAGGATATTTTTCCGTTGTGTAGCGCACAAAGATTGATCAATGTAAACAGGAAATACTGGTTTTGGAATAATGGTCAGATGTAGAAAGGTTTTACAACAGAAAAGTCATCTAGTTGATGATGAAATTGATTCCTATTTCTCAGTGAAGTCCATGCCCCCATGTAAGGCTATCTCAAGGTTTGCCCAGCAATTGCTATAAGAATGCAATTAATCTACAATTTTTACAAATTAAACCCCAAACTTTCACTTGTATTTTCTACAAATTATTGGTTTGCTTGTATGAATAAGAACACATCTTTATCCTTTTACAGGTCAGGTATTTAGAAACATTGGCCTGATTAGAGCAGCAGCAATATTATGACTCTCTTGGCATTTTCAGAGTTGTAAATAAAGTTACCTTCATGCTTGTAAGGGGACTGGAAGTGTGCAGCTGATTAACTTTGCTGTTCACTTCTGTGGCAGTAGGTGTGTGGGAGCAGTTTGTTTCAAGGAATAGCGTTAAGGTTTTGCTGAAAAAGTTGGTGTTTATTGGTACTTGAAATAAGGGGAGTGCCTGGAGATCAGGTAAATTTGTGATGTGTTTATGAATTTCCTGAACCTGGGACGATACTGTAGCCTGAATGTCAGTCTCCTGAAGCCTCTTTTGAAACCCACTTAATAGAATCAGGATGGTTTTGTTTTCTAATGATAACTTACATGTTCTCATTCTCCCTTTATTTACATTTGTTAATGACTCTTCATAAGTGAGTCTCTTGTCCATCTTCAGCCACTGCTTGCAGTCCATAAATGCTTATAATCCTGTCATTTCTTGGAATAACATAATTAAAGCCAAGTTTTCATTATTGATAATATGTAGTACTGGCTTCATAAATTACTTGAGTCTATATATTTTTTAATTAAAATCTAATTGTATTTACTTCTTTCTACTTAAGAGAAAACAATATCCTGTTGGCTTTTGTTGCTGTTTATGGCTTTAAGTGAATAATGACAAAAATCAATATTGCATACAGATCTTCTGATAACAATAATGATAAGTAAAAATTCTTTTTTTAGCATTGGGCAGTCCTTAGTTTAAGAAAAACTGGGACCAGGGGGGGCAGAATAGGATTAGTGTAATCTTAAGGCAAATAAATGTAATTACATCTACATTAATGGCTGATTTACAGTAGTGGTATATTTTACTCCTGCAAATGTGTTTTTTTTTTTTTGGTTTTTTTTTGGTTAAACTGAAAAATTTGAAAGAACCAAAAATATTCTTGAAGTTGTTTGAGATAAGCAATCTCCTATTCAGAGTTGAAACTGCTGCAAATTAGGAGTCTACAGCATCTAGTGACCAAATCTCCCTGATAAGTCATAGTTTGTGAAATTGAGCTAAATGGCAGTAGGATATTTACTGCTGCATTAGAAAAATAAATTGTGTTGAGAATAGTAAGCCTTTTACCTTTGTGTAAAGCCTGCTGCTGTCAGCTGAGGGCCTGGGATTGAATTTTCCTTCCATTTATTACATTGTGAATTGAGTTGGCTGAAATGTCACTTTCACCTGGATAAACTTTTATCTTTACGCATTCTCATTTTAACTGCTGAACTAATCTACCCCCTTACCAGATGCATCTTTGTGTTAGTTTTTTCCCTCCCTCTCTCAGCAATAGGCAGAATCCTGCTTGCTTCTCATTATATCCTGCCTAGCGAATGTTCAGTAGCAGCAAGTTCTGGCTGATGCCTAAAACACTCTAAAACACTGCCATCTGTTGAGAACAGGTGAAACAAAAACAATTATTTCCCTCCATCTTTGTCTAGAGTACAACAAAAATAAGAGATGACAGACATATAACATCTTCTAAACTTAGGGAGGTGGTAAGAAAACAAATTTTTTTATGAAAAGAAATATGGGGACTTAAATTAGGGGTTGATGGAAAATGAACATGTTTTTGTGATAATGCTTCAATTTGAGTTCTGTTAAAAAACAGATATTTACAACAATCTGTGTTTATGGTATGTTGAGGTGAGTCTAAAACATCTGTATTTTGAGGAAAGTAAAACTAGATTTCAGTTAGAGGCATGCAAATAAAACTGCCTCTGTTTCTGTTCCTCTCAAGTCTTTCCTATATTTTTTTTAGTGTGTCTAATGTTAATTTGGGGGATTTTCTCTCATTTTATTTGCTCACTTTGAATTTGTAGAAGAATTCACAAAGATGGTGTTTTTATCACTAGTCAGAAGTTTGTTCACTGATGTTTGTCTTCTGTGCTGCTGTATTAATCTAGTCACATGGCAATGATAAGTGAGGTTTTGTATGCCTCAGAGGGTTTCATTTGTGTAACTGTCCATAAGACTTCAACATGACATAAAACTCTTTGAAGTTCTTAATATTAATTTTTTGTTGTTTGATTGACTGTATGTAGAGTTTGGGTTCAGAAGTTATAAATGGCCATCAAACACTTTCATTGCTGGGCAGACCACATGCTGGTTATTAGATAAGAGTCTGAAAAGGAGAGATTAAAATTTTTTCCCGCATTCTGTGGGATAATTCTTAGTAAGACTGTGTATGCTGCTTTTCCTCCTCCTTTCAAACTGAAGAATCCATTTTGTCTTGCAGACCTTGTCTGATTTCTGCATTCTGTGAAATTGTTGGATTTTTTTGAGTTGACGTTGACTGTACTGGAAGGAGAATGTGTTTAAGTGCAAAGATGTAGAGATCTTATAGAATTTCTAAAAGGGAAAAAGTTGAAAAAATGGCATTGAAATGTTTTTGCTAAAACATTCATAAACTATGAACAATACTTTAAGAATAACCCAAGGAAACTTACCCAAGAATCTTTTTTTTTTTTTCTTTTGGTAAAGAAAATGTTCTGTTATTTTTTCTTGGTTTGTAATGTAAGATGGAGAGATTCTTAAGAATACATGTCTACAAAGCCTATATTAGCTGTTTTGTTGATGAATAATATAAAGTAATAAAATAAATGTGCCTTTGCATTTCACATAAAATGTGAAGGAAGAGGTGTGCTGTTCAATTTGACATTCATTAGTTAAGGAGAGAGTTACTGATCTGGCTCTTCTGTTTATTGTTTTCCACATTTAAGAAGGGAAGGCATTCCTTCTGAACTTCTCTAATTGAGATGTAATGTTAATACATTACACAAGTAACAAATGTGTTGTTATTTCAGTACTGAGTCTGTTCAGACTCAAGTTAAGCTATTAAAGTTGTTAAATACTATGTGCTGTGAAACTCGGCCTTTTTTTCAAAAAACTTCTTCATGCCTGTAGCATTTTTTTAAGATCTGAGTTGATGTAATGTGCTAAAATAGTTCTCTTGGCAGTTCTGTTACTAGAACTTGAGTTCTGTGTACCAGAAGTGATGGAATTCTCTTTGTGTTTAGATGAGGATGATGATTTTGCCAATAAAAGAATTTCCCTGAAGCCGAAGGAGAATGGGATGTCAGCGACTGGTCGTCCAGGAACAAATACTGTGAAAAAAGAAGAGGTAAAACCACAAGCTAAAAGCAAACCCCTGTCTCCAGTGAAACAGACTCCCACCTCTGCACTTGATTTCTTTGGGACAAGGAGTGTCCAACGCTCAGAAAAGAAACTGGTGGCAAGTAAAAGGAAAGAGGTGAGTACTGATGATGTTCCTTTAGGCTGCTCGTGTGTCTGATGGCAGCTCCAAATGAGCAGCTTGACTACAAGGAACTACTTAACTGCTGCTCCTACCTCATGTTACTCAGTAATGATGTCTCATGTGGAAGTTGAGCTCTGATGATCCGTGTGTGCAGGTTAAGTCCTCAAATACAAGTTTGGAGTAGCATTTCTGTGTTTGATAGCACAAAGTTGAAGGCAGTATTTTCTTATTGCCCCTTCTCAGGTGACTTTTCTTGAAATCCATTAAGTTTTCTTGAAATCCATTAAGTTTTCTGAGGTTAGTGAGTGGAAGGGATAGCTTATATTTGAGGGTGGAGGGCAGGCAGGAGAGGGAGAAGATTATTTTCCCAAGCTTTATGGCACACATGTTCATGGAATAACAAATCACTAAGTAAAGTATAGAAGAACTTAAAAATTCCCAGTGTAGTTATTGATATATTTTTCAAGTGGGCCAACTGGTGATAGCTTCAGAGGTGTTCAGCATTGTTTGAAGAGCTGAGACATTTATATTATAGCATGGTCTTGTTTTGAATAATGAAGTCCTTTGAAAATAGCCTCATTTAATAGTGTTTAGGTTTGAGAGCTAGAAATTAATTTTGCATGTCTCATTCACAGTCCTTTTCTAGAAGCAGACAGAAGTAATCTATACATATTAAATTATTATAATTGACACAGTAATGGGGTAACTGAATAGTTGGTCTTTTTTCTTTAATACAGCCTTCACAGAGCAGTGACAGCACATTAGATGATGAGGCCATTGCTAGGCAACTGCAGCTTGAAGAAGACTCAGAGGTAAAAACTTTACAAATTTAATACTCTATATCAAGAGCAGTTTGTTTAACTTAAAATTGTTTTTCCTTAAGAAATTAAGGTGGACTTTCCAGGCATGCTATAACTAAGTGTAATAAAATTCATCAATATGTGCAAGCCTGGTCACACACAGTCATTTTTATAGGCATTATTTCAGCTGTGTAAATAGAATGTATCATTTAATCTATTTTCCTTCTATCCAGACTTTCTCTATCTGTGCAGCTGATGTGCTTCTAATAAGCCTGCCTTTCACACAGAATTCACTTTCTGCTTCCTCATGTTTGGTAGTGTTTTGATGGTGGTTTTTTTTTTTTTTTTTTTTTTTTCTTTGTCTGGAGTGAAAAAATTAAAAATCATTGCCATCCACGATCTGTTTTACTTGTCTTCTGAATTTTCATATAGTTGAGAAAAATATGAATGACCCTTACATGTCTTAAGCTTTCCTATTTGAATCAGTACTAATATGAGGGGAAGGTACACTTACACATACTTACTTGCTTTTGGGGCAATTTGATTTCCTACATATATTTGTAATATTGAGTATTGTTTGAAATAAGTAGATTGTACAGACAAATCTGCACCTCTGAAGGTAAGGGATGAGAGTAAATGAATCCAGCTTTACCCTACTAGAAAGTTAAACAACCTGTCAGGAAAAATAAGATGTTGTCTTTCATTTGAACTGATCTTATCTATAACAGTCAGAGTTTCTGTGCATCAAGGTACTTTACATCAGGTGTATCCCTGCCTCAGTCGGCTTAGCATTTGGTGATCTCTGCCCTTTCCCTTTCTCAATATACACAGGGAAGGTAGATTTCACATACAGACAATGCCTGTGGCATACTGGTTTTATAAAGTCATCTATTGGGATCTTAGAGCATAGCATGCTGGATTTCAATTATGAAAGTAATTTTGTTGTTCTCTTGTTGAAACGATGGCCAATATTTATTGGCAGTAGTGAACACCATGAATAGAAAAGGTTTTCCCCAAGGCACCATATTAGACAGGAAAGGTAACCAAAGGATCAGCTATCACTGGAGATGTCAGGGTCATGTTGTTAAGTGAAATAAAAATTAAGCCAAACTGACTGTGGTGGGGTTTTTTGCAACTAATAAATCACTTTCACAGATGTTGTGCACTATTTGTTCTTACTGGTTCTTCTATCAGATAAAGTCAGTTTTATGAGTATAAATAATAGAAAGTTAAAGTATATTTGCTTCCCTAAAGTAAACAGAACTCACAAACACTAAGAACAGAGCTAAGGGCAGTAGTTAAATTCTCTAAAACAGACAGATTTTATTTTTTTTTAATATATGTTGCTAGTAGTAAATGAGACTAAAACATTCATTCTGGAGACATCATAACAATTTTTAACAGTCATTGTTACTGCTTGTCTTTTGTGACTGCTTTTGATAAAGCCAAAAGGTTACATCTTGTTGCAAGCTGTTTGTTGTGAGGTGCTGCCTTCAAAGTTTGATTATTTAAAATAAAAGGGTATGCAACAATAAAAACTATGAACCAGAAACTCCTTTGAAAACAGCATATGTAGGCATAATAATGTTTCTAGTGCAACAAATCAATTTTTCTCAACTAATCTCATTAGATTTAACTAGTCTTGCTTTCTGGGGAAACAACTAATTCTTCAATGCCATTTCCAGAAATTTATTTGCCTGTGGTAGGACAGCCTTTTTCTAGCTGTGTGCTCACTTAGAGTTTTTTAAAAATATGCTAGAGTTAGTGTTGTTAGAGTTGTTTGGCATTAGCCTAAAGCTTTTTTTCCCTTTCAGCTGGAGAGACAGCTGCATGAAGATGAAGAATTTGCTAGAACTCTGGCCATGTTGGATGAAACACCACAGAAGAAAAAGGTTTAATTCTTTTTATACTTAAGCTTTTAGGAATTGCTTTTTTGGGATTGTTCTTATTTAGACACTTTAGTTTTGAGACTTCTGTGTCACCCCATGACACCTACAAATGCATTAAAACCAGTAGGAAAGTGTTTTCATGGAAGTAGCATGCTCACTTTTTATACTTCCCTCCTGGCTTTTCCTTGCTCAGTAATGGGTGTCCTGCTAATCAGGCAGTGTGTGCTGGATGTCTGTGTTGGGATGGTATTTTAAGTTCTAGTCACAATTAAGTGAAGTGTGTTGCTGTGTCCCAGTGGTAGCTTGGGACACACATCCCTGACTTAGGCATTGTGTGTTTATTTAGGCTCGGAAAGATACAGAAGGAGAGCAAACAGTACTGAGCATCAACAGCAGCCCTAATACAACAGCAGCCGGATATAAGCAGTCAGAAAGAGGTAGGATACAGGACTTGAAAAGCATTGCACTAATTAATAGTATTAATGAGATGCATTTTTATATATGAGCTCTTCTCCCTCTGCCTCCTTTCAAGTGAAAGCAACAGACTCAGCTGGTGCAGCCAAGAATTACTCTGTAAAGCCACAAGCGAAACCTGAACAGTTGAAAGGTTCTCGTTTATCCCCACAATCATCTGATGGTAAAAAAGAAGTGATGGCTGAAAAGGAAAGAGGTGCTCAAAATTCACTATCAAGGGAAAAAGTGGCTTCGGGGAAAGAAGAGAAGACAACACCAAAGAAGGAGAAAGTTTCTCCCAAGAAGACTGAGGTAGGAGCTATCAAAATTAATTTGGATGTCTTGGTGGAGCTTGCAGGAAAATAGTTTTTGTGTATTGTGTCACTGTTGTAACTTGGTACTTTCAATCTCCTGGGCAGCTTTTAAAGGTTTGAGTTCTGGTAAGACTGTAAGTTCCTTCCTTACAGTGATTGTAAAACTATGTGGAAAAAATTACCTGGCAAAGTGTAAATTAAACAGATCAAGGACCTGAGGTTCTTTCATGTCCATTAAGGTGTGCAGGTACACTGCAGCATCAGTTCTGTGCTTTCTCTTGTTTAACTTCACTGGAAAACACAGAATGCAGGAATTCTGACGTTTAGTGAGTGAAAACTTACTGATGGGAGTGAAAACTTACGGATCTTGAGGATCTGTTCTGTGGTTAGAATGACAGATGTCATTGTTTAGGGATTTATATTTCACTCTCTAGTCTCATATTTTTTGTTACTATTGATATGCTGTGTAGGAACAGAGTTTAGTTTTTTTTATTTGATTCGATAATTGTATTTGTTTAACACCAGCAGTTACTGGCAACATTAAAACGTACTTTTAATCATACAGTATAAAGTACCATATAATTTTGACAAATAACAGTTGTAATTAGAATGAAGAGTCTGCACCTCCTTTTCAGGTGAGTTTTTAACAGTTGTTTACTGATTAAGAAGCTTAAGTGTCTCAAAGTCTACTTCATAGTATTTCTGCTTTTATGTAAGTGTAGATCACAAGTTAAATAGGATGTGAATTTAAAGTGACAATTTATGAGTTAAGTGTGCATGTACATGTGCAATTGATGACTCTATAGAAACCTGACAATAAACAATGGGTATGTATTTTTTAAACTGTAGTGCTTTTGAAGTATTTTTGAAAGGAACAAGAAAAAAAAAATCTCAACACAAGCTCCAAAATCAGAAAAAGCTTCAGTATTGCATGTTAATAGATTAAAAGCAACTGTTAGAACTTGTTTTTCCTTTGGTGCATGAAAGTGTCTTAAACTGTGAAGCTTGTGTTTATTTTGCTGTTTTTATATATGTAATATGTATATTAATTTTTTCCCTTCTCCTGACCCAGTCTATAAGTCCTGAGGACTCTGAAAAGAAGCGAAACAACTACCAAGCTTACCGAAGCTTCCTTAATCGTGAGGGTCCAAAAGCACTGGGTTCTAAAGAGATACCTCAGGTAAGTTTGGCTACAGGACTCCATATACAGAGTGTTTGGTAGACCTACTGCTGTAAGTGGCTTAATAAGCATCAACTTAACTGTTTAAAGACTGATATTTTTTTCCCAGTAGGAAGAATGTATTAGAAAAACCTAAATTGTAATGTAAAGCAGTGGCTAAATGTAAGGAAGTCTGCTAAAGAGTTTCTATTCAGAACTTGGTTTAGGAAGTCCTGATGATGAAAAGTAGTTTCTGGTCTTAAAGTTGAAGATTGATGTCACTCATTTAACTGACATGCTATGCTTGAAGCACAAGTATAGTCAGGTAAACAACATGTGAAGTGTTGTTGGTAGCTATTGCCCTTTGAACTTCTAGAATTATTTTCTAGTTAAGTATGCTAATCTTATTTGTAAAGTTTCATAGGTTTCTTGACATGGTAGAGGGTCAAAATAGCTGATGGTTAAGAGCTGTTTGGCAGAGTTGTATCAGTAATGGCATTTCCTACAATGCTCTGGTTCTCAGGGAGCTGAAAACTGCTTGGAGGGTCTGACATTTGTAATTACGGGTGTTCTGGAGTGTATTGAGAGAGATGAGGCCAAGTCTCTGATTGAACGCTACGGAGGAAAAGTGACTGGCAATGTCAGCAAGAAGACAAATTACCTGGTGGTGGGGCGAGACTGTGGCCAGTCCAAATGTGAGAAGGTGAGTGTATTCCTGTGCCTGGCCAAAGGCAAACTGAAACCAAGTTGATCTTCTCTTAACTGGTTATTTCCAGTATCCTTGCCAACAGGAAGCAGTACTAACAGTAAAGTGCGTTTTTAAAATGAAAACTTGCCAAGTGGTTTAGGGCTTTGTTTTGTTTTTACTTCTGTGCATGCACACACACACACACATATATATATAGAGAGAGAGAGAGAGAGACTCTTGTGTTCCTAGTCATAGTTTTTTACTGGAAAACACTTTGAAATGAATTATGTAAATCCTAATGTAACTTGGCTTCACATTTAATTCTTTATTTTGCTTCAGGCATCAACTTTAGGTACAAAAGTTATTGATGAAGATGGTCTGTTTGATCTTATTCGAACTATGCCAGGTAAAAAGTCCAAATATGAGCTGGCAGCTGAAACAGAGGTATGTTTATAATAAACATAGGGGATTAGGGTGTTTTTTTGCTTTGGTTTGTTTTTAATTGAAAGGAATTTGTCTTCTGTTCCAGTAATAGTAACACAACAATCATCAGTTTGACCTTCTAGGTTGAAAGTAAAAATTTTTTGTTTGTGCTTAAGACAAATGACTCTACTTGGGAGCTATTTTTCCACTCTGACTTTATTCTGCATTTTAGGTACTTGACACAGAGCAGGTTATTACATCTCCTTAGGTAGTATGTGGTTGAAACAAGAAGAGTATTCATTAATTCTTTGGAACAAGTAATTGTGGCTGATACCACATGGTACCCAGATAGGCCCAGGAAAATGTAAACTGTGCATATGTAACAGATCTTGTCTTTATGTGGTACTTGAACTAAGAATATTAAGGGTGATTTTTTCAAGCAATACCAAAAAAAGAGGTAACAAGTCTTGTGCACATTTAAATTTAGGTTGTAGTGGCTGATAGAATGTTGTTAAAATCTCTGTTAGGGCTAACAACATGTGGTGCATTTAGTAGAGACATGACTTACTTATGCTAAGATACCATTAGTGTCCCAGGGAAAAGCAACTTTAAGCTTATTAGCTGATCACTTTTGCTCCCTTTGAATTGTTTTGGGTTGAACAACTTCTGCAACTGTTATTTTGCAAGAGCTTCAAGGGTGTCATTTGTTCCAGTGTAGCATTGTAGGATGCCTCAGGTTTTGTGACTAAGGGGACTGCTTTTGGAATGACCAGAACACTTTCTGCCTATTTTTTGTGGCTTGTACTGCAACCTAGTTGTGTTTAGCTGTGCTTTATTTCTCAGAGAGTATTTCTGTATCTGCTCTTGAAGTTTATTTAATCAATACATAAGTTTTGTCACTTTCCAAGCACTTCTGTAATTGTTTAGATAAATATGCTGTTTATTTACTGTATTTTTTCTTTAATTTCTTTTTATTTTTTTTCCCTAAGGCAAAGAAAGGGGAGTCAAAACCCAAAAAGACACCACAGAAAGCTGAAGCTGGAAAAAGGAATTTTAGCCCCTTCAAAAGGGAAGCTGATAATAAAAAATACAAGTCTACTCCTGAAAAAGGAGATACCTTCAGATCTGTCAAGAAAGAAACCACTGCTGTTCGAAAACTTACAGACTTTAGACATCAGACTGTAAAGGAGAAAGGAACCCCCAAACCTATGGGAAACTTGGTTTCTGAGGTTAATGAAGATGGCACAGAGAGATTGCTGTGGGTAGATAAATATAAGCCTGTATCTCTTAAGGCAATTATTGGACAGCAGGGTGAGCAAAGCTGTGCCAATAAACTTCTCCGATGGCTCAGAAATTGGCACAAGAACACCTTTGAAGATGGACAAGGTAACTGGCCTGGTTAATTTTCTGTGTTCTTTCATGCTAATCATGCTCCTTGGCTCCCTGGACCAGTGAGGGCTGAGTGTTAGCAGAGCAACTCTAGAAATTGGGGTAAGACTGCAATTGGATGTGTTTTTGGCAGCAATTGAGCCCAAGTTTGTTGTTTTTTTTTTTTTTGTGAAGTAGCTGTTCATTTACTACCCACTTCCCCACCTCAAAAAAGAGCAGAAAAATGTGTGTCAAAAGATTTTTTTCCCCAAGTCTTAGGTTTCATTTTTACAGAAAACTCTAAAATAACCTAGCTGTGATGTATCTAAAAGTGGCCTTGTGTTGAACCTACTGATTTCTTCCTCAGCAAGAGGAAATAGGTTAGGCACTTCCAACAGTGAAGATACAGGAGAAGAGCAGGTCTAAAGGGCTGCTGTCATGTGTAGAGATGAATTGTCAAGGTCCTGGCTCTGGCAAGAAGTGCATGTGTCCAGTAGACAGTTCATACCCCTATAGACAGACAGGTTTTTCTGTGTTTAAAAGAGGGTTTAAGTTTTTAGTTCAGCTGTAGTGGGGTTTTTGTGTGTGGTGTGTTTGGGGTTTGGCTTAATTTGTTTGTGGTGGTGTGTGGGTTTGGTGGTGTTTTTGGTTCTCCATGTGTATGATATGGTTGTGAGCTGAAATGGCTGTGTTACATTAATAGCGCTTGATATTTTTCAATTCAAAATCACTGCAAGTCATAAACGGTAAGCTGGTTTAAAGCTGCTTTTCCCCAAGTGGTTGGGATGCAGCTGTATATGAATTTTTGGATATTCTTATCAGGCCTTATATGAAGAAAAATTCCAGTGATGCTTGATATCTTTAGGAGCATGCAGTTTGTTTTATAATTACACACCTAGGTAAAACCTGAATTTTGTTAATTTTTTTGTTTGTTTGTTTTAGCAAAACCCAGTAAGACTGGAAGCAAAGATGATGGGACAGGCTTTAAAGCAGCATTACTTTCTGGTCCACCTGGAGTTGGTAAAACTACTACAGCTGCTTTGGTTTGTAAGGTGAGTTCATAGTAATGGTTGTTCCCGGCACTTTCTTGTTACGTATTAATTCTGTATCTGGATACAGTGTGCAGGTGGGTGTGTTCTGAATAACCAGGGTCTGCTCTCAGTCATATTGCACCTGCTCAGAACAGAGCTGCAGGTGAAAATATGTGGCTGTTTAGATACCTTTATCAGGTCTGAGGTGAGAAGGTACCAATGTGTGTCTGCATTTCTTTCCGTTGCATTGAGAGGAAGCATATCACAGTATGTTAAACAATTGGAATTTGTGAGCATTCAGTACTACCTCTTCAAGTTGGAGAATATTTGCACTTAATTTAGTGTGAGTCAGATTCTGGCAAGCTTCTTGAAAGCCTAAGGTCATTGTTTTTATATATCTAACAGATCTTTCCCAGATTTCTTCTAAATTGAAATGCTACTTTAGGATGAGAGAAATTGACAGGGCTATGTGTCCATTTCTAAATCTGAATTTAAAAATCTGTTGTATAGAGTAACTCTTTATCCTTCTTCCTCCCTTCCCCCACTGCATGCCCGCATGCCTTTGAGCTTTGTGCTGACAAGCTGATGCCACACCTTGAACTAGACCTTTAGAAAAGGTGAATGTGCTGTCTTGAGCTCATTTTTTTTCTCAAAGCATGGTCTTTTCTGTTTCTGGTTTCTCACCTGGCTTGCTTTCAGCTGCCTTTCAGCATTTCTCTGCTCCACAGGAAATGCCAGTAGAACAGACCAAGGCTGTGTGTGCTCAGGGCTGTGTTCTGGCTGCCTCTGGCAGGAGAGTTTGCTGATAAAGGAGCAGCTGGGTTGAGTTGTGTCAGGACTGAAGGAAGTGTTAGTGCTGCTGGGGGAGTCAGTGTGCTTCCTATTGGTTAAATAGTTAAAAGCTTCTCTTTCCTGCAGCTTTCAGAGCCATGTGGTATGTTTCTTTGTTATGCAGCTGGAAATACCATGGAACTTAGCCAGCCTTGGCTCATAGCTGTTTCTATCCCTGCTGGCAGTTGTGTTAATCTTCCAAAATTTAATGTGTCACTGACAGTGCTTCCCCATCCCCCTCAAAAAACAAAACAGAAGCCAACCAACCAAAAAAGAGTCAACAACCAACCCACAAAAACCCCAAAACAAACAAAAAACCCACAAACAAAAAAACAATTCAAAAAACAACAATGAAACGCCACAAAACCAAAACAAATATGATTTCTTTTGGGCCTGTCTGTTCCATACATGGTTATAAATTTTTTTGAACTGCTGAGAAAAGGAATATAAGGGGAGAAACTAATTAAAGCTTTATGATTTTTCACTGATCTGTTTTCTCACATTTTATATGGTTTGTGTTTGGACCAGGAACTGGGGTATAGCTACGTGGAACTGAATGCCAGCGACACTCGCAGCAAGAACAGTCTAAAGGAAGTAGTTGCTGAATCACTTAACAACACCAGCATCAAAGACTTCTGTTCTGGTGCGTCTGTTGTTTGAAAGAGATTTTTGTTTCATTAGGAGCCTGGTTAGAGGAAGGACAGAACTTCCTTATCGCACAACAATGTGAGGAATTTACCTTGCTTGTCAGGTGGAGGAGCCCATCTCTAATGGGGCTGGGTTCATGTAGTAAGATGTTATATTCTTCAGTTTAGAATTAAATCCTGCTATTCATAGAACGAGTTGTTCATCTGCACAAACTACTCAAGAACTGTGCAGTTGCTCTTCTGTTCAATGGGACTTGTTTCTAAGAAGATGACATGAGGTTATAGTCCGGTCTGTGAACACAGATGTGATCAAGTGACAGAGCCACCACCTCAATTGCCTAGGATGGGATTATCTTACTTAGCATTGGGTAAAACTCTGAGCAAGACTCTTTTATTCCCATCTCATTTTCTTATCCATGTTCATTTTCAGGTGCATCTTCATCAGTTAGCGGGAAACATGTATTGATCATGGATGAAGTGGATGGTATGGCAGGCAATGAAGACAGAGGAGGGATTCAGGTGAAGCCACTGTAGTTCCTAGCTAATGCCATTGCCAAGAGTGTGTGCCGTATAGAGCACAAAAATAGTCAAGCCACTCTACTGTCCTCAACCCATGGTCCATAAACAAACTCCCTGCAGAGTAGAGTCTGACGTGTTTTAGAAGCCTGTCTTTGTGTAAGAATTGTGTGGTAGAGGAGGGGAAAAAAATACTTGTGTGGAAGAAGCCTGGAGTGATAAACTTGAGCATGTGCACTTTAGAATAGGTACATTTATCCTAAGGTCACATCTCCAGGCAGTGGGGGGTTCTGGTTGGGACTGTTGCTCTTTTGCATAGGCAGTAACACTGAGTAACTAATGTGTGGCATTGACAGCAGCATCCTTTGTTCTCTTTAGTAGCTACGGTTTTAGCTTCTGAGGATTTCCTATAGCCACGTGCAGTACTTTGATGGTAAAGGGCATACTGATTTTTAGCTCAGATGCAGGTATTTCCCTTGCAGGAATGAAACTGAATTGAATTTCACCTTCATTAGAGCTAGCAAAGTTTGTTCTGGGAAGCCTAAAAATTATGGAGCCTCTTGTAGCAGGGATGAGCTGATTTTTTCCATTCTGCATTTTCATTCTTTGTGGCAGGGTGCAGCCAGAAAAGCTGTGTGCTCCCTCTGGGTATAAGCCAGGTCAAACTGACCTTTGCAGAAATTTGTCTAATTCTGCAGGTGGACAGCTGTACTCTGGGCTATTGGTCTTCATTGCTTCTTGAAGAGAGTTCCAAACATAATTGCTGGAAGTAGAGAGTAGATGTGGGTAGGCAGCAGCTGTCTTGCAGCTGAATAGAACAGCAAGTGGAAAACAGGTTTGCACTGTGTACAAATGTGATTGCAGCAGGAGGAGTGTTATGAACTTGGCACCTGTCAAGGATCTGAGTTAAGGCAGGGACTAATGCTGCTTGGTATGACATTCTAATTGTTCTTATTATCCTGATGTAATTGTAACATGTTTAATTACAGGAGTTGATAGGTTTGATCCGACACACGAAGATACCCATCATTTGTATGTGCAATGATCGCAACCATCCTAAAATGCGCTCCTTGGTCCACTACTGTTTGGATCTTCGTTTTCAAAGACCTCGTCTAGAACAGATCAAAGTAAGTAGGCTGTGGCTTTATTGACTGTACTGAATTACCATCAGTGACTTCGGTTTTCATGTGGCAGAGTTTATTCAGAATTGAATACACCACTTAATAGATCATCTCAGCAATCAACTGCTTTTCAGAATGAATTGTATGAGTTTTTATAAACGAACATACTCTTTTTTACACCAATGGTAAATGATGGTTTTTGTTTATGAGAGAATATTTGAGCTATATGTGCTTTAAAAATTCAGAAAAATATGCAGTGCTCTTTCATAGATATGTCAGTATGTTCTGCTGGGGGAAGAATTCATAGGGATTCTCTAGTGACAGTTTCTCAATTGTGATTACAGGGTGCCATGATGTCTATTGCATTTAAAGAAGGTTTAAAAATTCCCCCACCTGCTATGCAAGAGATAATCCTGGCAGCAAATCAGGACATCAGACAGGTTGGTACCCATTCAGCATCAGTGACCATTCAGATAGTAGATTATGTACATTGACTTCAAAGTATTTGAACAGTATTTTTATGTATCAAGATCAGGCTGTTACTGCTGGAGTCTTCCATTTAAATTCTGTTATGCTACCATATTGTAAATTTTGTTCTTTAGGTTTTACATAATCTTAATATGTGGTGTGCAAAAGACAAATCACTGACTTATGATGAGGCTAAAACCGATGCCAGCAGAGCCAAAAAGGACATCAAACTGGTAAGTGTCATAATCACTAGGTTTTATAAGCATCACTAGGTTTTATAAGCATCTTTTGAACTGAAGCACAGAATAAAGCCTAGCTGCCAAGAGCTGTCACATTTTCCACAAATAGTTGAAGAGTAGTACATCAAGGACTGAGTATATATTTTGATATACTGGTCTCTTATGTAAGATGCAGTTATGAAGCTCGTACTTCCCATCCTTTGTTCTCTAGTTAGGAAATAATTCTCTTAATATCAAAAATAAAATGCATTTCTTAAAACTAGTAAAGTTCTAGGGTGGAAATACTGAATCTGGAGCTTGTAGTGACAAATCAGGATACTCCTGGACACTAATTTTGTTGATACTGTGCTGTGTCTTACTGTTTGTGTTGACTTTCTAGCCGCTGACTTCTTGAAACGTCATTTTTTTTAGGGTCCTTTCGATGTTGTCCGGAAGGTTTTTGCTGCTGGAGAGGAGGCTGCTCGTATGTCTCTTATAGACAAATCAGATCTTTTCTTCCATGATTATTCACTAGCACCTCTCTTTGTCCAGGAGAATTATGTGCATGTGAAACCAGCTGCTGCTGGGTGAGTTACTCCAAACACTAAACTGAAATAGGCTTTTGTATCAGGGAGGTTGTATCTGGGTATTTCTGATTTGTAACAAAGTCAACTTCATTTTTTTTCCAGAGGTAATTTAAAAAAGCACTTGGTGCTCTTGAGTAGAGCAGCTGATAGTATATGTGATGGTGATATAGTGGACAGGCAGATTCGTAGCAAGCAGAATTGGAATCTTCTTCCAACACAGGTGAGCACTTAACACTCATTTTATATTCTTTTAAGAGGTGTCCAGTGTAAAAGGTGGATCTGTGGAAACTGGTGTTTCAGTATAATTATATGATCTTTATAGTTCGTACTTCATGTAGTATTCTCTGTTCCACTGGTGATCAGAAGAGTTTCCCATATCCATATTGTTGAGCCCATGCTGCAACATGAAATGAAGTCTTCTGAAACTTGGAAAAGTTGGACTGTCACAAAGCATAGAAGCACATGGTTGATATCACTCGTGCTGTTACAAGCCTGCTCTGTCCTTCCTCTCACCAGGGCAGGATTTCTACCAAAGCATAGGGGACTGAAGCTTGGTCACTGTACTTCTTTTAATGCTCACTCACAAGACTTGTGCTTAAAAGGATTATGACTGGCTTCAGAGGATGCTTTGTAGGTGAAACTGGAAGGCACCTCTGGAGGTTATCTAGTTCATCCCCTTGCCCAGTACAGGTCCAAAGAGCTGAATTGCCTAGGAACACAGATGACTTGATGTAGATTCGCAGTGTTCTTTGGAAATGTCTCCTTCACCATCTCTTTTTGTTGGAGATCACTTTTTTGTGTGAAGCCAGCTATTTGTCTGACTGCACTCTAAACTGGACATGAGAAAAGGCTATGTTTTGGGGTTGGGTTTTGTTTTTTTTTTGTTTTGAAACCCAGATAATTTCACAGATATTTTAGAACATGGTAATGAACAAGGTGGCACAAGGGGTGAAGCTGTAACCCAATAGGGATTGACCAGAAATAAGCAATTGAGAGAATTCTCTTAAAATCAACTGTTTCCACTGTGGCCCTGTGTTGACTACCCCTGTTCCCTGGGACAGTGCAGGGCAGTGTGTCATGGTGTCTGTGATTTGAGTTTGGCATGTGTGTTACTTTTTCAGGCTATTTATGCAAGTGTTCTCCCAGGGGAGCTGATGAGGGGTTACATGTCCCAGTTTCCTGTCTTTCCCAGCTGGCTGGGAAAATTTTCATCTACAGGCAAACATGATCGTATCATTCAAGAACTGGCAATGCACATGAGTCTCAGGTAGTACTGACATTCCTCTGATACAGTTCTTTCTTGTGCAGTTCATTACCTACTGTCAATTCCTTGTGTTTGTGTGTTCTGTGAATGTGTTCCTCTGTTACTGGTGACACTTTCCTCAGTGCTTAATTTGAACAAGTCAAACTGGAAGCACTTTCAGTATCATCACAAGTACACTGCGTTTTTCTTTTTTCCCCTGAAGTTTTTTCTTAGTTAGGGATGTGTTTCCCCAGACTGTTTGGTGTTCAAATACCTTGCATTGGCTATTTCCTACTGCAGGTATGGCAAAAGGAAGGGCACAGTACAACTTGTAGTTTGCTTTTAAGGCAGCTGGTTATTGATTTGCTGAGGGCCTCCTTACCTTTTTGTTCTTGTCTGTAGAAGTCAGTGATGCTGGTTGGACAGATTTACTTACTCAATACTTTATTTTCAATTTGACAAAGAACTCAGACATGCAAGAGGACAGTAAATATGGAATATTTGTCATATTTGCGAGATGCACTTGTCCAGCCCTTGAAAGACTTTGGAGCAGATGGTGTACAACAAGCTATAACATTTATGGATTCTTACTGCTTGATGAAAGAAGATGTTGAAAATATCATGGAAATAAGCACGTTGGGAGGCAAACCCAGTCCTTTTTCAAAGCTGGATCCCAAGGTAAAATTGACCAGTGAATTTGTTTTCTTCTGTATCTTAAAAAAACAATCCTGGAATAATTGCTGTGGTATGAATATGCTTTGGAAAGGTCGAAGTTGGTGCACCAGTTTAACCATAATTGATAGTAGGCTTTGTGAATCAGCTGTCAAACACCACTAAAAATTCAGGGCTAAGTCCTAAAAGATAATCAGGCTCTGCTTCACTCAGGAGTCTTACTCTTTCTGTTCTTGGTGTAAAGAATTACTGTGAGTCAGTTGTGTCCTGGACATAGAGGGAGAACGCAGAAAGGACAGAGAAAGATGGTATCTTTGTACAAGTAAGCTCTGGCTGCAAGATCTGTGTCCTTCAGGCACAGCCCTGCCTTTCTTACCATCCTGCAAAGGAGGGAGGGACACATGGCTGCCTGTGTTACAGAGCAGGCCCTGCATTCAGAGGCTGCCTTGCAGCTTGCACCTTTCCCAGTCCTGTTAGACAGAACTGTGAGGCCCGGGTGCTTTGTGTACTGCTCCTCTGGTGTCCAGCTACTGCATTCCAGTGCTTGGGACCCTCACCTGGTACAAGGTGAGCTTAAGCTCATGTTGCTTTTACGGACTAGGCAGATGTGGTCTGAACCATGATCTCCCTCATCCAGGTCAGGTGCTCACAGAAAGAGAAGAACCTACTGGTAACTAAACCGACACTACCATCAGGTGTTTCCCCTAGTCTGAGTATGCTGCTTAGTCTGGCAAGTGTACAGTGCTGCTGAAGGGGGCTCTGTTGTGACTGTGCTGAAATTATTGCAGGCCGAAGCAAGAAGCATCTGAAGATGCACGCTTATTGAGGATTATGTGGGACTTGTTTAAAATGAGCCTTCACCATACAGTTCTTAAATGCTTTCTGTGTCCTTTTGAGAGCGTGTTGTCTTCTATGTATCTTTGGTCACATCTTTCCAAAGGAAAGTTGATGTGGAATCTCTCAGTAAGTCGGTTAGCTAACAATCAATCTACAGTTCCTAAACTGATACTCAGTTTCCTTCCTTCCACCCTGGCAGGTCAAAGCAGCTTTTACTCGTGCCTACAACAAAGAGGTACATCTGACTCCATATTCACTTAGCTCTGTCAAGGCATCTAAAAGGCAGTCAGGATCTGCAGCGACCTTAGATCTGAGTGAAGACTTGAATGTGGAAGAGATCCAATCTGATGAGGATGAGCAGGATACTGTTGACAGTGATGCAATGATTAAGGTGATTTAATTTCCTAAGTATTAAACCACCCCACTGAAGTGTTGGGGCTTTTAGTGTTGTTTGTTTTTAGTTATCTTTCTGTGACTTCTAACACCACCTTAATGAATTAAGAAAAACAGTCGTAGTAGGTATTAAATAATCTCTCAACTTCTAAATTTTTAACTGGTGGTAATGTGTAAAAGTCTAAGTTACTTAGATCCATGGTCTTATATTGGACCAAAGTGAGACATCAATCTAAATCTATGAGTTCCACATCAAATTCTAAAATTTAGTAATATTTCAAGTGTCAATGAGGATGGTGCCACTGGCCTGTGCCTGTGGTTACTACAGATGACAATTCTAGTAATACCTTTGTAGGTATCACCAAATGGGGAACTGTGGTCAGCCCTTAAGACTAAATATTGTAGTCTGTACTCTCTGTGGCATTTAGAAACTTCACATCTGAAAGGGGAGGGAAAGAGATGGCTTTTTCCTTAACAGTGACTACATTTTGACTTAAATATTTTGTCAGGTTCCAGCTGGATTTTAAACTGTCTGTATATTTCTATTTGTAGCAAAAAAAGGTGAAGTCTTCCAAGCTGCCAAAAAGAGAGAAAAATGAAGAAACAACAAAAAAAGAAGGAAAAAGAAAACAGAAAACTAGACATTTAGAATAAAACCTTGCTTTGGACACAGCTCTGCTTATCTAACTTCTGCCAGGAACATGAAACAGATCCAGTGCTGCTGTGGGGAAAGTAGAACCAGTGCATTGAAAGTGTTCCTCTTATAGAGGTGCTGTAGCTCTTGTGCTCTTATGCAATGCCCTGCTGTGCTTACTCTTGACATGGTACATGTTACAAGCTCTAACTGTCCTTGTGCAACAGACACCAGGTGCATGAACATGCTGAAAATGTCATGCTTAGTTACCTGGCATTTCTGCTGAGTCTTCCTAGGACTTCACTGCTTTTTTTTTTTAATATATAAATCCCCTGACATTATGTAGTGAAGTCTTGTATATAGTACATGATGCAAAAACCTCATACATAAATGACCTATTTGTACATTACAGAAATTAAGCAGTATATAAGACTACAATAAAATGTTTCACAGGCCTCTTTTAAAGCTTTGGTTAAGTTCCTAGAGTGTTGTGTCCTGTCTCCCACCTTTATTCCAGTTTTGTCTTTCCTTCGCGTACACGATGTGGCATTTTTCTTTCCTACGACTTCCCTTTTGTTCAGTTAGAGACACAGAAAAGCAGTGAGGGATTTACTTCCAAAACTTGAGTAGCCTGTACTTGAACAAGTTGTATCTTTAATCAAAACCAGAAAGGAATATTTAAAGAGTATAAAATGTTTAATTAAAAATATTCAAAACAGTTTAGAACTGATAATGAAGAAGAGAACGGTAGGGATGTGGTTTTCTTCCTGCCACTCACATTCTAAAGATGTCCCTGTGTTTTGTCTTTGGTGCAGATAAAATGCAGATTTTGTTTGTAATAATTATCAGCTTTATTATAGTAATAAACTAAAGTACAAAATTTATCAAAAGCTAAATAGTTACAGATATCACAAAATAGAAGTGACATGGCTGTTATTAGGCCTTTCTGGGGAAGAGATGTGTGAAGTAGGGATAGAGCTTTCCTTACTGCTTTGCCAGCCAACACAAACCTGGAAATAAACAGAGGTGGTTAATTATACTCTCAGATACACTGTGATAGCAGATCAGGAAAAATAAAATCAACTAAAACTTCCCCAAAAGAATTTTAATGCATTACTCTGACCTACAGCTGAGTTTTCACATATTTGCAATAGCAAATTTGCCCTGAACTTACTAACACTGAGGAACACTGTTACCTCATTTTTAGTTACCATTTTAAAAAAAAACCAAACAACAAAGTCCTGGATCCAAGTCTTTGGTATAGAGGCATGCTCTCGTTCTTTGAAGTATAAGTATTTCAGGCCAATACTTGTTGCTGTTATCCTGGATAGATTCTGTTAAATAGGAAAGATCATGTAACATGCACTTTAGATTTGCTTCTTCCACTTAGTACCCCTCTTGCTTTCTCTCCCTCTCTCCCCGTACTTAAACCCATGCTGGACGATCTGGAGAATTTTAGATGATGCTGAGATCTTCAAACCATTCTTGGTGCTACTCAAGCACAGCTGGTGTTCAGGAACATGTTCCAAACCAGAACAGCTTCTGGATGTTAATGTGGTCATAGGGGTAATCTGAGTTAAAGCCCAATTTAACATGTTAATTGCAGTAGCAAAACCTACTGGTGTTTGCATGCCTGAGGGCAAATATGTGATAGAACTGGGTCTCAAGTAATCTGAGGCATTGACCCAGGCTGTAAGTTAAGATTCCTTACTGGGAAAAACTCCCAGAGGCATATAGAATGAACCCTGTTAAGTGAAGAGTACAGACTCGAGGACATACCTGAATTTATTGGTCCTCATCTTCTAGTTTGAGGTACTCTGTACAGTCATTTATTTTCTTAAGATCAACAGTGTTAATCCGTTCAGAACACATGGGACACACATTTTCAGTCTGTAACATGCTGTTTTAAAGGAAGAGTAACTGGTTAAAAACTAACATTTTTCAAAGGAAGTTGGGCCTGAGGCACAAAGCCTAGAGCAGGGTTCTGACCAGTGCTATGTAACAAGTGCAGGACAGAGCAATGGCTGCTTCTGTCTACATTTTCAATATCTGAGAACTACACCACACCAGGAAGGCTGCTGTTTGCAGCATTTAAATGTATAACAAAGGAGGTTTTAGCGTCAGAGATTCTGACATTGGAACAGAGCTATCCCATGCTGTTGTCACATGTGATTATGAGGGACAAGATGTTTTTGCTGTGTTAGTCTGTACCCAACTTTGTGTGCATTTTGTTTGTTTTGGTGATTGCTAGTGTTTCTGCCCCCATATCAGGCCTTCTTCTTGGACAGAGCTAAGAACTTACACAAGCTCACCATCCATCTTCATTACTGTTCCTGTTGGAGCCCTGCATCACTGGGGGTGATCACCAATTCTTTATCAATCCTATTGTTTTGGTCAACCTTGAAACAGTGTTCTGTGTCTTAGGTGTAACTTCCAAGTAAGGGTAATTCCTCTTTCACCCAGCCCAGCTGTAACGTGCTTTTAGTACCAAATGATCCGTTAGCTGCTGAAATATGAACAAACATCAGAATACTGCAATAAGAAAAAGAAAAAAATTTCAATTTACCTTTTGAATTCTGAGTAGAGGGCAGGAAAGTCACAATGTGGGCAAACTGTCCAGTCATCACGTACCATGTGCCGACCCTGCACACAAAAACTGCAGGTAACAAAGGGGCAAGTGCTGCCTGGCTACAGAGAGCATTTACTTTTGGACCTGTTATGAAAAAGTCTCACCACCAGAGTTCTTGAATTAAAAGCCCCATGCACGTGTTACTGTAGTTTGATTACTGTATAAATTCTGTAACTAGAAAAGGAGCCCTCAGAGATGCAGTGTTAAAATTTGCATTCCTCTTTTGAAAATGGAAATCTAAGAATATACTGAATTACAGTATTTAAAATTCTTTTAGTTTGGCAATCCTAGAATGCTGTCTGTAGATCTGTATCCAGAGCTGCACCTAAATCTGCTGGCATTTTTGGTGTTGTATATGACATACTAAAAATTCCCCCAAAGCCACAGCACCTGAGCTGAGTAGGTCACATTCAGCATTCAGTTTTATGAGACTGCCTGACCTTTGCCTCTTTACATTTTCTCTTTTTTGCTACAGTCTGCTAGTTTACTTTCGATAGAAAGAATTTGTATGTACCTTTTCAATACTATAAAAACACAGCAGCACCTTGAACTGTACCAAGAGATTTATGTTCTAATACAATATGCAACAGCAGACTGTTTTGACATTGACTCAAATAAGATATTTGAAAATGCCACAGTCCTAATGTCTACAAACACCTGTGACATAAACTGTGGCCAAGATGGAGCCTAAATAAATACTGTGTAAAATACATTAACATACATTATGTTTGGCTTATAAAGCTATATTTAAACCCCTTTGTTTTCCTGAAGATATCAAAGTGTAGCTGTCATCTTATTCTGCTAAACCAATAGAGCAAAAAAAGCCCCACACAATGGATATTATTTTTTTTGGTGAGACTTAGTTTTAATAAAGAATGTTAACTCTAACATTGGTTTCCTGTTTCAAGTAAGTTATCTTTTTTTCTCCTGCAATTTTTGTACAATTCACATGAACCCAGTAAAAATTGTGTTAGTTGCACAGTAGCTATACCGTAAATTCCACCAGGAATGTGTGCCATCCTTAGCTTTTCAGTACACTCTAAAGAATCAAAAAGTGTTAGAACTTCTCATTTCTATAAGGATGAGTATAAGAAATGCTGAGGTCACTGCCTGAACCATTAGTATTGCATGTGCTTTAAAATTCCCCAAATCAGATTTTTGGTTTTGTTGTCTTCTTTTTTTGTTCAGTTTGCTTTTTTAATTTATTTTTTTTAAAATTTGAATTCTTGGTCGCTTAGGGGAGAAGAGCTGTGCACTCCACAAGCTCCTGTACATGGAAAAGGAAAAGGGGACTTCTGTTAGTTCTTTGAGCACTAGAGCCCCTGGGCAAATGGCTGAGCTGGGAAGGCATCAGCAGCCACCAGCCTGTTCTCCCAGTGTACCAACTGCACCAAATGCGTGTGCTGGGGATTGCTGGGGCTGCACCTGCCTTCTTCGGAAGCTGAAGTCTCCTAGAATGACTTTCTGAATTTACTGGCACTCACAAGTGCCTGCTACTTGTAGGTGGCAAGTGAGGATGCTATGATAGTCAAAGACAAAAAGAAATTTGGCAATGGATTAGAAAAACCCATAAATGCATAAAAATCTCTAGCTTGGATCTACTACCAACTGAAGAAGTTCAAATGAACTTATTTTAGAAGGGAAAGCAGCTTTGCTTTTACTGTCACAGTGCAGAAAGCACAGCAGATACTCACAGTTGCAATGCAGTATGGAAGGTTGTTTTTACAGCTGGGACACAGAAGTTCACATTCTGGGAGCTGGAAGGCACAGTAGGGACAGGCTGTTGTTGGCTCTTCTCTCTCAGATGTGTCCCGACGTCTAAAACATAGATACAGCTGTGACTAAAACCCTCAAGCTGTTTGAACTTAAAAAAGCTGTTTTATAAGGTATTTGATATTTAGCAAGTGTCTTTCCTTTGAGCTACTTACATAGTTCCAGCTGCTATTTGACATTCTATCAGCTCCTTCCTTTTAACTGTCACCCAAGTTTCATCACAATTATGTCAACTCAGAAATAGGTCAACTTCCATTTAATTAGAAGCACCACCACCTTTTAAAAGGTGTAACAGATCCTAATACTTTATAACACTTCAAAATGCAGGGTCTATATGTATTGGCTATAAGGCTGTGGTTTCTTTGTTTCAGAGTTTTTTGGCAGGAGAACAAAAACGGGAGTAACAAAAAACTGGCTTTCTGGTAGGATTTTACAGCTTCTAACTGCCTCCAAAAAGGCTGTAAGAAGAGTTTCAGTGAAACATGATAAAAACCAGTATCATAGAAGAAGCTAATTAAGCTGAGACTCTTCAAGTCCTGAAAATATGTAACTGATAGAAGGGGAATAAATAAAACATGGAGATGTTTAAAATCATAAATGAAACAGAAAAGGTAGATCTCTCCCAAGAGGAAAACTATGAGGCATCACCTTAAAGTAGCTACAGACCAGTCCTGATACAATGGAACTTGTAGGAGTCAACTGTCATTAAATATTTACATGACTTTGGGCAGACCGATTGGATAAGCTCATGGAGAGCTTAGAGACTTTAGGTATTTAATAAAGAAATACCTAAACCACTCATATGAGCTCAGCAAGCCCTTGAATCTTGGTTAGAGACTAGTAGAATACATGACAAAAGTGTTACATATGTGTGCCCTGCTCTTCTACAATTACCTATGCTTTCTCCTCTGGCAGAAAATATTGACTAGGATCAAAACAAAACTTCAGATAAGGAAGAAAATGTCAGGACTTCTTATATTTTATTTGCCTTCCAATTCTGTTTTATCTTAGCCATTTAGCTGTCTAAATCATGGAAGAACACAATGCTGCTGCTGTAGTAGCCAACAGTTTGGCTGTGGATTCTCAATTAGAAACCAGCTAAACTTGTGTCACTGTACATGTGTCTGCATGGAGAAGATGGAAAACACTATCACTGGTTAGGAAGCATTTTAAATGCACATTGCATTTAATAAGCAATGCAATTGCATTTAAGGCTTATCACCTTCAAAGAAGTCTTTAATTCTCAAAGAAGGGTGGGAAATAGTTCTTAGCCTTTCAAATATAAGACAGTGAAATAATATGAAAGCAGTCTACAGGCTTTTTGAGCAAAAACAGCATTGCAAATAAAGCCTTGAAATTCTGTGGATTTGATTAACATCACTCACCTGACCATTGTTTCAATTTTCTTTTTGTATTTTGGATCTATTTTACTCCGATACTCAGGTCTCATCAACATAGCAGCAAAACTGAAGGCTGAGTTTTTCAATCCTGCTCGGTGACACTCAATCACAGCTGAAGTCAAAATTGGCACAATATCTGTAATAGAATGAAACAATGATGTCAAATATTTATTTACCAGTATTTATGTTTAAAACCTTCGAGCTAATACAACTAAAAAGTATTGATGAAAAAAGGCTATTTTTCTTCTTTGTCATGGTACACAGTTGCACAATTTGGGCCATTCCTGGAACCATATACAAGAAAAACATGATTTCACTGCACACTGCCCCACACTCTTGAAGCTCAGCATGGCAGCAGGAATGTTCTAATTTTAACCATTTCTCCCAATCTGGGCTGCACTCTTTAAAGCCTACTTTTTAGTGTACATTTTTCATGTACCCAAAAATAATTTTTTTAAAAGATCAATTAAAATTTTGTGATTAAGTCCCAGAACCAGTGAGCTCATTACACACAATCCAGTTGAGGCTGCTCAGTACTGCAGTAATGTGAGGACAGATTAAAGTTCTGGTGAGGATTCCACTCTGGAGGCTGTGTATGGAAGTGCTGCCCAGAGGAAGATGCAAGCACACTGTGTAGTTACACTCTGCACAGGGGAGGATGAACCTTGCAGTGCAATACTGAATAATGAGTTGCCCTGCAGAGCACAGCTCCTCTGCAGTCAGCACTTACGTGATGGGAACTTGCTGATGTTGTTGGCTACACGTATAAGCATCCGTGCTCCCTTCATGTGATCACCACGTTTCACGTGAATCTGGAATGCAGCAAAAAAACCACATTTACTGCAGCCATTGGAGACTAACTCCTGCAGCCTGCTCTTGGCATTCATTCATTTTGCTGGGAGCTGCTTCATGAAACTGAGCAGAGTTGTACTACAGAATGGACCAGAGACCTCATCCTGGCTCTTCCCCAGTCTTTCTGGCCTTCAGCCCACCACCTGCAGCTCTTGCCTCACTGCTGGTGAGAGAGGGAGGCCAAAGCTGGCTGTAGGAATGGATATCCTGATGGGCATCCATGGGTTAACTTATAGAAATCACTGAGCCCCTGCTTAACTTCATTTATAGAAAAGCAGTGATCTACTTATGGATAATAACCTCAAATACTACAACAACAACAATAATAAACAGTTGTACTAGTAACATAGTCTTTATAAGCATGAATGCAAAACAAGAAGCCATACGTAATATTCAATTGTTCAGTATTTTAAAAAAGAATATGCTACTCAAAGAGGCAGAAACAACTATGGATTGTCCTCCTGAAGCTTGCTGTTAGCATGCACTTGGGTTCTGTGATACAATCTATATGACAATGCAATTTATGTATGCAGAGCGTCCATACATACAGTACAATAAATTAGACACTGTGCAACTTACACATAAATTCAATTTCCCATTTCCTTACCTTCACTAAAATATAGCTGTGTAGAATCATAAGGTTTGTAGCCATCTCAGAAGAGATTTTAATCTTCTGGGTCTTTAACTCTGAATACATACTGAAAAGAACGTCACGTGCATTTCGATAGTTTCCTTAAGGAAAAAAACCCAATAATTAACAGTAAATTTAATTTTTTATAACAATATCTTTACTAATGACATATAGAGAAGCTGAAGTTATGTTGATCCTTTGATTAAAACCATTGCATGACAATTTCTTTGGAAAGCCACAAGCAGTTGCTTATCACAGTATCCTAAACAGTATCAGCCAGGAAGTTAAAAAAAAGTTTACACTGGGAGAAGTCATCTAAACAGTAGCAAAATATATATGATGGCAATTTAATATAATGAACTTTAAAAGTGGAAACTGTTTTTAGAGCATTTAAATTTATTTTTTTTTGTTCTTCACTGTTAGATATTCAAAAACTACTTTTTAAATGTTAATTTAGCATACTTTTACTTGATCATTTGCTTTGGCAATAACTTGCCTCTGCAACCAAACCAATCCAAAACCTGTCAAAGAATAGTTAAAATTAAATAGTTAAAAATTAAAATAGTTAAAATTAAATAGTTAAAATTAAACCTACTTCACTAGGTTATACTGCTTCAAGGTTACTATCGAGGATTGTCCTGAAACCACAGTATTTCATTAAATTATTAATGTAGCTGAAATCAACTAGTGTTTTGCAATTAGTCTATTAGTTGTTTTTTTCTTGTTTTGTTTTGCTGGTTGTTTTGGGATTTTTTGCATTATTAGAGGCTGAGAAAGTCATACTCTTCACAGCTGGAGGCATCTAAAGGAAATTCTAGTTATATCAGCAAACATTTTCCTTTGCCTCCCTATATTTCTCTATCCGCAGATGTTTTTACAGAGCAATTTGTAGTATTTTGTTATACACTACAATTGAATCAAACTGTGAAATTTATGTGAGACAGCTAAGTATCACTTCAGAATTAGTTGCTGGAAAACAACATTGTTCTTTTATAGTGTATTACTGACTCTCAGTATAATAAAGTCTTAAAATCATGTGATTACCTAAAACCAGCTTCATGAAAAACTGCACTAAAAATGCCATACCCAAAGAAAATACCAAACAGTATGACTTAAATATTATTTCTAGATGGATTTTTAAGGAAAGAACAAACTATATTGGTGCAAATTTCACAATCAAGCTCACTGACATCTGCTGAAGGAAGAGGGGCCTGATGTAAAACTTCCTTTCCAGAAGAAACATTGGTGCTTTTAATGAGACAAGCATTGTGTTTCTTATTACACTGTTACAGAACACATTTATAATGCTAGTAAATATGAAACACACTATTGGATACAAGTTTTCAGATTCAGAGAAGTTAGTAAATATTTAAACCCCTGAGCCTTTGCATTTCCTGCTTATATAATTAGCACAAATGCATTATTTGGTACTATGATGGATTGGGAGACTGCTTGCCAAAGGTTTCAGAGGTTTTTCCACTCCACAGCCGAATGCTGAGGAGCAGCCAAGGAGAGCCCATGAATGTTAATTTGCCTGGGTTATTCCCGAGACTGCTATTTTTCCTTTACAGATTTTTCTTTAACATAACTGAAATGAAAAGCAAGCAGTGTTATGGTAGGGTTGTTGCTGTGGCTACAGAGGAGAGTAAATAATGAACGTGGCAGCTATTCTGCTTCTGGCCCTCTGTCTTATTTTTTTCTGTTTCTAACTTTAGCAACCCATTACAAAGGAAAACCAAGCTTAAAGTAAGCATAATTCTGGTCCTTCAACAGAAATCAATTCCTCTGCCCATTCTCCACTGATAAAAGTCAGGTGCTGAGACTAAAGGTTCAGTACCAAATCAGAAACCATATGGAGAAATGGCAATTCTATGACTTGTAATGGAAAGGTAAAGTCACAGCCTATCTTAATCACTATGTTTACTTTAATGTAATATTTGAATGTAATAAAGAACAGAGATATTTTCCACAAGTTTCTTTTTTCCCCAATATTTAATATACAGCTGAGAGTCCACAGGTTCTCCCTAATTTCTGTGAAGGCCTAGGGGCCTGGGTTGTCATGCCTCAGCCCTGGAGGGGCAAAAGCAAACGGGAAGAGACTCCCCTCTGTACTAGAGTGAGAAAAGGCCTCCCTCCCTTGGATCTTTGCATACACATGTAAATAGTTCTCAAGGTTCAATGTTCTACTGGTTCACCAAATTGATGTAATCCCTGTTCCACACCCATTTGTCTTTTATGATTAATCTCACGAACGTTCTCCCTTCCCAATTCCTTTTGGCCCCAGTTTGCTGGATTGCCCCACCCCCATTACCCTCTTGGTTTCCCTGGTCCCTAGCCACGCCTTTGTGCCATGTTCCCTTGTTCTGGTTGGACCCTGACCCTCAGCTCCACCCCTTCACCCTGTATTTAATCCTGTGCCCTCAGCTCATTCTTGTCTTTGGCCCTGGGCCCCTTCAGACATTAAACCCTTTCGGATATCCACACAAGGAGCCATCTCTCGCTCCTTTGTCCTTGCCAGTTGGTTCTATTGGTGGTGTGCTCTGGACCCTGAAGGTGCAGCTTGCATTCAGGGATTTGTTGTGGCACATGCCACAACAGCTTTCAAATTCAAAACTGAACTTGAATATATTTTGAAGCACCGATACAGGTTTTCTCTAAGTATAATCCTACACAATAAACAGCACCCTAAGTAGGGTACCTGAGGAGGTAGCATGAGGGATGCCATCACATCAGAGAAAACAGACTTACCTGAACACTGCTCCTCCCTGGCAATTATTATGGCAGTTCTGGCAGCATCTCGGTACTGCTTTAGGGCCATGTACAAGCGGAACAGGTACTTGGCATCCTGAATGAAATCATACAAAAGCAATTAATACTAACCAAATACATAGCACTGTATTCCCCTTCTTGACTTGCTCATCCCACCACCACATTCTCCAAAGAAAGCAGACAAGCTTGCTTTGTCAGGAGCTCTTTGTATGAACACGCTTCAGCTATGCCAGAATCACCTGAAGGGTTTGGCTGTTGCCCAGGCACAGAACATCCATGCCGAGGGCCAGAGGGAGTCCTGGCAAGTGCTGGCCAAGCCCTGTCAGGAGAGACGCAAAAAGCCACAGACCACTATGCACATGGAGAGCTGTACATAGGGAAACCAAACAACTCCAGCTGTGTGGGCATTTATGGTGTCAGAAAAGAACCCGGGCACTCCTTTTAGAAATAGAAGTCTTGCCAGAAATGCTTAAATTGTGTTATGGACCTAGATGCAAACATTGCTTAGTGTGGAACCAGATGGTGGACATCCAAGACAGCTAAAATTTGAAAATTAGGGGACAACCAGCTAATAAGATGCAGAAAATTTATAATTTAAATTAAAATAAATTAAAATTTATAATTTTTAATTATCAGGTACTTTTGATAATTATTTAACTCAAGAATAGCAAATGTAGCAAACAGTTCACCAAAAAACTGGCAAACTAACAGGAGGTAAATTAGTGGAATAATTAAAAAATAAAACTAAAAAACAAGATGGCAGTATTGTAGAAAACAAATATGAGTTCTATTTTTGCAAGTGTATGCAAATTCTAGAAGACTGGTAAAAAAAAAAACAACGAGAGAAAAAAGAATTGGTCTTTTATAACAAATCAGAGTTGGTTTGGTTTTGAGAAAATCCTCAAGAGATAATGCCTAAAAACACAAAATAAAATATAGGAATAGAAAAGAAAGAATGGAAGAAGTAAATATTAAAAATATTCTACTCATTGCTATTAAAGAAGTAGAAAAAAAGAGCGCAATATAAAATGTCCTTGCTTATGCTGAAAAGGAAATATAAAGTGAAAAAAAATTGAGCGAGTGTCACTATTTTGTATCATTAGCAGTGATTTCTAAAATGGGGTCAATAAAAAGTAAAAGCCTGTACATGATAATCTTACAACTAGTAAATTTAGATAAGTTAAATATTGTATATAATGGTATGGTTCCAACTTAAATGTAGAACGAAAAAAAAAAAAGACACTGACAACTTTATGGTGAGCTCAACAAAAAAATCCAAACCAAACAATTCCACAATATTAGTAGTAAATCCAAACGTTTTAAGTGTGTATACTATGTTAAAATTGTATAAAAATTACTACAACAATAATTATATGAATCAATGTTGTGTTATTCTCTGGAATATTGTGTGGGTTTTGTATGTAAGTCTCAGACAGCAAAAAAAAGCAAAAATTCAAGAGAGCAGAAATATTAAAAGATATAAAAAAAATTCCTTGTAGAGAAGATGACTGAAAAGATTAGCTTGAACTTGAGAAGCAAAGAAAAAATGACAAAATTCAAAAAAATCACAGAAAGAAAAGAAAGAGAGAAAGAATTGCATATGGAAAGAAAAAAGAGAAGATAAAATCTTCTTTTTAACTTCAAATATGAGGAAAATCATTAAGTGACCAAAAGCAGTTACTGTTAAACTAACAATGGAGCAGAATTTTAAGTAATACAAGATCAAAAGGTTGATCATAAGAATTGCAACTTAAGAATAATGAAATAGTTATCTGGATAATAAAGTAACTGCAACTACTTATATTAACGTATTATTTATCCACTGTAAACTGCCTCAAAAATCACTATTCCCTTGGTGGGGTAATCCAAAAATTAGTAAAAATAGTAGGTTATGACATAATTCTTCCCAATTTCTGACATCACCAAATGGCCACAGATGGCCATTCCACTGATGATTAGCAGAAAGCAGCACTAATTCCCCATCCAGGCTGCTTCTCCCATCTCTCCTGCTACAGCAGGAAAGGATCCTGTCCCAGCATAGACAAGTGGTCTTATATGATATTTGCCATGTTCCTAATTATATCTGACTTAAATAATACATTTTAAATATTTACCCCCCTCCCCCAAAAGGAAAAAAAAGAAAAAAAAAAAGAAAAAGTGAAAGTAATTCAAGAAAAATTAGTCCCATGTTTTACTTTTATACTTCTACATTTAAAGTCAGTAAGTTAAAAAGCAGAAAATGCTGGAAAGTATTTTCTAATACAACACATTTCCTAAGGTCTTTGGAAAATTTATTATTGCAATCTGATTTAATGTTAGATATTCATATTTTTAGTTTGATTTTTCTTTTTAAAATGTGTGTATTCAGCAAATATGCACACAGAAAACAGCAGAACCTTGCTAGTTAACGTTCCCTGAAAGAGCACACATGAAAAATTAAGAATCTTTATATGCTGAAGTTAACAAACACAACAGTTGACATAATCACACATCTAAGAAATAGTTCATAATTAGTCAGAGAATATTCCAGCAAAATTTTGGTAAGCATAATAATTTTGATAATATGTCACTTCACTAAAATGCCACACAGCTGTTGGTTGTGAAAGATTTTAAGCAATCAGCCTGCTGTCAGTGATGATCTGGTTTGAAGATCAATGCTTGAAATGATGAGCAAGTTTCTGCTGCATGGCAACTATTAAATTCACTCTTACTTTCAGCTTTACAAAAATGCCACAACATAGAAGCTTCTATTTTCTAAAAACAATAATATATTACTTGGTAAGTTCAAGAACAGTCTCCATAGCATAATGAAGATAATGATTGTTTTTAAAGTAGTTTTTAAAGCAAATATGTATGATTTGATAAAGTAAAATTTTGTTACTCACTGAAAGAGACTGTAGTAGATTGGATTAAAGCATTCAGAAGAGCAAGAGAGAGCTTTTAAATAAGGAAAACAAATCTCTACACTGAAGTTCAAAACAGTGTTTAATAGAGCAGTAATGGCATTCAAAAATTTTCTGCGTCTTTTCTGAAATCTGTAGAACCTCTTCACTATGGAGATCACACTGTAGTTCACTTCCCTTACCCATGGACTTTGAATGAGGCAGCTAGACTGCTGCTCTGAGAAAAGAGACTGGATGCTACAGTTTCTCTCCACTCAACTTCCAGCAGAAATGAGAATAGTCTTGCTTACACTGATAGTGCATAGATTTTTCATTCAGTGCCTCCAACAGTTTAATTCCCTTTGGTTCTTGCAGTTGAATACTGCTTGTTTTGCTATGTTCTGCTTCTCTCATAATTTTATCGAAGTTCACATTTCATATTAGAGGTAAAGAGGTAAATAATAGAGAGATAGAGGTTTGGTTTGGTTCTTCTTTTTTTTACCTTTTACAAAAGCAAGTTTGCTTGACCATCAAATGCCCAGTGTCTCTAAAAAGTCTAAAATCTCTAACCCTTAATCCATACAGAGAGAAAAGAGACAGAGTTTCCAGTTTCTTAACAGAATTTGCAAACCACAGCTGTAATATCAGGGGTGAAATCAGCTTGTTGCACAGAGCCTGTCACCTCCATAATTATCAAACCTTATTGCCCTCAACAAGACATAATTTATTCTTCCATGTCTATCATATTGCACCTGACTGTATTTACCATGACTTTGTACAAGATCCTAAATTCATTGACCAAGCAATTGACTGCAGACTGCAACACTCTCACCTGAGTCTGGCTTTCACCACTTAGCTCACATTCCAGGTCTGTTGTAATGGGCAGTAAAATTTCAAGTAGTTCAGCCACTTAGTGCCATGAACTCAAACTCAAGTACAACGGAATGTACAACAAGCTCTCTTACCATCAAAGCCATTCAGAAATCAAAAAGGAGTTGCTAATTTTGAAAATATGTCCACAACATTTTATGCCTTAGACTGATTTTGAGCTCAAGAACTATTGTAGCCTGGTCAACTTTTGATCTGCATCTCCTACTTTGTACCTTACTTTCTTCCACTGCAAAAGTCAGACCAACTCTGCTCCTGCATGATGAGGTCAGTGCTGTAGCTTGTCTCGAGACATTCACAAGCTGACTGTCCATCTGGGAAAGGCAACAGCCAGCTGGCAAACTGGCAACAACCAACAGCGAAGTTTTATCTATTATGCTCATTATGAGCATTAATTTGGACATCCTCTGTCCAACTATCTGCTTTCATAAGGATGACTGAAGAAAGATAATTATACCTAAGATGGTTGCTTCCTTCCTTATATTTCTGAATCTGGAGTTACTGGGTGAATGACTCATGAAATGATCACACAAGTCTTGCTCCTTAATGAAAGCTGAAGCACAGTCTGTGCCTACTAAGAATTTTAGGACAAAGTAAACTCAAAATATCTTGTAGCACAGAAATGTGACACAATAGCAGTGGTACAAATACAATACCTGGGGCATGCCATCCCCCTCTCCCATAAGATAGTCAATCAGCTGATTTGTTAGGGCTTCATCTTTTGCCCGTCCCACCTATTAAAAAAAGACACAAGAAATTATGATATGAAAGAAGTTATTAAAGTTATTAAAAAATAACTTACTCAGAAGGAGTCTTTCCATAAAGCACTGAACCTAGATAGGATTAGAACATGATTTTTATAGTTCTGTATGTTCAAACCAGATGATTATTTGACATGCAGCTTTGATATGCTGTTCATATTAATTTTCTAATGTGTTAAGTTGGGATTTTTAGACATGTTTAGCTGTCACCTTTACTGATACAGTTTTCCTTCTATTTGCAATCTGTTGAAACACACTCAAGTGATGCTGGGAAAATGTCACAATATTGAAGGTAAACTTTTTAAGAAGATGAAGAATTTTTTGTTTTATCCAAGTTCCTTACTGTTTCAATTGCCATTTCCATAGCCAAGTTATCTTCTGTGCTTGGACTTTGCAGGAAGTGTCTTAATGCCTAAGATGACACAGAAAAAAAGTTAAAATTGAGACACACAAAACTAATTTTTTCTAATTTTTATCAAGTTCTCTCTGTCTGCATTTTGATAAGACAGGTGGCACACTGAATGGTTATCTCAATGATAGAGGTAGCAGCTGCTCTTACAGATACTCATGCAAGAAGCAAGAAACTTTGCCAAATTCTGGTGTACAACCTCACTAACTGTGAAAGATGTTCACAACAATATGATGAGAACAAATCAATGATTAATGTAATTAATGTCACAGTTTGATTAATGCCATAATGTTTTGAATGTTATGGAGCCCCCCACGCCACAGTTGAAGGAGCTGTCATCTACAATGGTCATAATTTGCAAAAAATCAGTCACAATATTTTGTTATGTTTTAAGTATGCAACAGTCAAACATTTAATAAGCATCAGTTCACAGACTTGTAACTGATGAAAATCATGTCAATCAACATATTTTCCTTTTTTAAAAAAGGCTTTCAGTTAGGGCATGCTACAGCAATTAAGTGAATTATTTGGTTACTCTGTAACCAAGTCTCCACTGGTCAAGCCAATGAAATGTAAATAAACTGCTGCTGCAGATCATGACATTCACAGATTCATTGCTAATAGTGTATCATTGATTCATCTCAAGCTTCTACTGCTATGAAAAATTTATGTGCATGGCAATGTATCATTCACAGAACACAGTCTAGGTAACTGTAAATAAATTGCTTACATTTTTTTATCCTTTTAAAAAAAAATATCAGTATGTCATCAGTTAAGGCACTTAAAATCTAATCTGAACTTTCCCTAAGACTGAATTTTGAACAGTTTCTATAAACATTAAGCTTTCACTGGCTTAAGTACTTAAGTACTGACCCGTCCATATTGACCACACAGCAAGAAAAATTTCCCCGCCTGAAAATGTTTCTTTTCTGCTTCAAAATATAGTGCAATGCTCTGATAATCTTCATTGGTAGTACTTTCAGAACCTGCAACAGACAGATCTGAGTGATAGCAGGGTATTTGTATTACATAAGATAAATACCTTACCAAAGGAACATATTCCTATTCTACTTTGTTTTTCTACTGACATTCAAAGAAAAAACAAAGCCAGACAGACTCAAATTATGTCTTACACATTTTTTGCCATTTAATCAGACTAGATGTCAGACATTAGGATAATAACATAATGAAAAAATTGTTTCCACATGTTTTACACCATAGTGGGATTTCTGCTTTTCACAGAATCATGGACTAATGGAATGATTTGGGTTTCATGGGATTTTAAAGATCATCTAGTTCCAAGCCCCCTTCCATGGGCAGGGACACCTTTCACTAAACCATCCTGCTCCGAGCTCCATCCAACCTGGCCTTGGTACCCTTCCAGGGATGGGACACCCAAAACTTCTCCGGGCAACCTTTCCCAGCACCTCATCACCCTCACAGTAAAGAAATTTTTCCTAATACCTAATCTAAATCTACCCTCCTTTAGTTTAAAACTGTCCCCCCACATCCTGTCACTACATTATCTTCTAAACAATCATAATGAAATGGCATTGCTATTATCTGATAATGAATATTTTCATCATAAATAAAGTAGGGCAAGTGATTATGAGATCATCACCTGAATTGCTTTCACAGTTTCAGAATACGGAAGCATACTTGTATAAAGCACGGCTACCAGGGCCAATGCAACCATGTGGTAGCAAAGAGTACTAGTTAAGTCTTCTAACCAAGACTCCATTCTGCTGTACACATGTAAAACAAAGACAGCCACTACTCCAAAGTTAGTTTTAAACTCCTTTTCTACCCACTTAGATTACAGTTTGAAACATCCTGTTTTGGATAGAAGCAAGAAAACGTAAGGAACTGTAGAACAATTGTGGCCACCACCACCTTGACAATCATCTGCAACCATACATCTCCACGCCAACTGTTGCCAAGTTTTTATAACCTTCATAATAAGAAATCAATGTCTAAACAAAGAGATTAATTGAAAATATGAGAATTGGAAGATATATATGTGGAGCTGATAAGGCACTCTTCAAAGGTGCCTCACACAAATGGAAACTATAAAATTTGGCACAAATTGACAAGGTGGACTCTTGACTGTCTTGATGGACTAAGATAAAAGTCAGCTTCTCAGTAAGGTCTCCTTTCTGTCTCTCTCACTGAGACAAGAGGAGGCCAGAAAGGGTCTTAAAGAGTAGAAAAGCAAAAAAAAAAAGTGACATGTAAGAAAAGAGCTGGAACCAAGAGTAAAGGAAAAGGGAACAAAAATCAAGAGCAGTACCAGTGAAATGCTCTGTTTTGTATCAAGGTCAAAGAAAGGCAAAGGGACTATCAACAGGCACATGAAAATAGTCTAGATAAATGTTTTATCTCTATGGATAAACAAAAAGCCTGTAGAACAGGCAAAATTTGAAAACCAAGGAGACAGCAAAGCTGAAAGCAAAGTCTGGCTTGTCAGCCTGAAGTACACACATTGTTGCCAAATCTGAAAATGTGAAACAGAACTTAACACCCACTGTCTTATGATTTCAAACTGGTTAAAATCAACTAAAAGAACAGCAGAATATAATGTAAGCAAACTGTGAGCCTGGAATACTCACTGATGATATCAGCATAAATCTCCATCTTGTTGTGTTGTTGAGCCAATGTGAAAGCTTCATTATTACATTTGGACAAAACCAGGAACTGAATAGCAGAACCATAGTCACCAAGCTGCAGAAAGAATCTAATCAGAATGACAAGTTAATACCTTAGTATCAATTAGCTGAATTAATACACCAAATGTTTTAGGAATATAGGAATATGATTTAGGAAAAATCACATACAAATATGATACACTTGTAATCTATATTATATCTTGATCGTTTTAACTGGGATCCTAAAATTAACTTAGTAAAAATAATACAGCATTGCAATTTTTTATTATTGTCTAAACTTATTACTTCAGATTAATATAATTTTAATCAGAAAGTCAACAACAAAAAAATCAGTACCTGTTTAGTTGTCCAAATCTTAAAGAACTCAAATCAATTAACTGAATTATACAGTTACTAGCCAAGTACCAATAACCAGAGTCTACTATGTTAGCAAGCCTCATAAACTCCCAATAGATATAGACTTATTTTTAATCTGCATAACATGATTGTTACCTGGCCACCATCTTTGCTCCTTCAAGAGACTGTGTTTCTCTCACAATATTAACAGCCTTTTCAGGATTATTTAGGTGATCCAAATACACTCGAATTACACTATCCCATTGTTTTGCATGTTCATAAGCTATCACAGCTTCTGTGTACCTGCAAAATAATGGTTCCACATCAGTTGTTTTAACTTTGTAAATAATTCTATATAATATGGTGTGAAGGAAACATAAAGTATTTTATTTCTGTCAGATTACTTTGTGGCAACTTCCTTTCAGTTTGCATGTAATCATGCATTGCTCTGTGTTCTTTTTGGTTTCATTTACTCTTAGGAGAATGAAAAGCAGAGGCAACAGAAAAATGTCTACCACAATACTATTTTTGACCTACTCTGACAGCATCTCTTTTGCCATGTTCATCTCTTCCATATGAAATTCCTTGGGAGCAAGAGAACAATAAAAACCAAATGTGATAGCTAAGTGTACAATTTTAAAAATAACACCTCTTTTCTGTTCTGAAGACAAGATCAAGAAATTTCTCATTGTCTCACTATGCAATTGACACAAACATTATTTTCTAGTCTTATCGATGTAAACATTAAACTCTGGTGCTGTTTTGTATTTTAAAGTAACATTATTCTGAAGCATGTTTGCTTACAGGTAAGGACTAGGAAGAAGTACATTCTGTGATTAGATATAATCTATCTGCAGCTTTCACTTCAGCTAAGAACTTTGCATTACTCAATATTATACAAGTGCAGCCATTAGGGTGTACCAGTAATTTGATTCTAGACTCAAAAAATTTTTTTCATGATTATTCTCCCTTTGACTGACCTTTAAAATCACAGATAAGGAGCTAGAAACAAACTTAACTTGAATACTCTGCTATGAATGACTTTAAAACCTTTGATGATTTTTGTTAGAAAGATATTAGTGTTTAGACAGGAAAACAATTATCAGAAACACATCTTTGATACCAGATGAATGTCCTTAGATTACATTTCAAATCTTCAATGCACTAAGTGTATACTTAAGCTTACGTATTTTAGAATCCATTCTCACAAGACAAAATCATGCAAAAGTTTCAGTTTGTGTTTTAATTTATTTTACAAAAACACTAATGTATAATAATAGCAATAACAGCAATAACATGTTTTGTATTAAAAAAGAGCATTCAAAGGTACCTGCCATCTGCTTCTTTGGCCTTTGCATATTGCAGGTGAATCTTTGGAGATGAAACCTGAGGAAGAAGTTCACCAACCTTTGCCCTGGAAAGATAAAAGCTACTTAATAAATACAGCTGGTTCCAAATTTTCTCCAGAAAAACTGTCACATTTATATCAACATTGAAAAGGAGTGTGATAGAAGAAACGGAACATAATGGATAAGCTTTGAGGTAATTTCAGTATTTTCAAAAAGTTGCACTTTGTAAGAACTAGAAATTAGAGACTGCTTTAATGGGCGTTTCGGGACAAAGGTATGAGAGACTCAACAGAGGCTGACATTAAACCTCACCTCTCTGACTAAAAGATGGGCACTCTTCAAACTGAACCTCCCTCTGCAAGAATAAATAAACCTCACTTCCCAAATCAAGGTTATCATTAGATGCAAGCTACTCCCCTTAACCAAGTGCTCTTCTGGCTCATTTTGATGATATTGACAATTCTTTGATGGAATAAAATTTTCATTTTTCAAATAAATGCATATAATATTCCAACCCAATCTTTATAGCACTCATATGAAAGAACTGTCTGATCAGTTCCTAATGTGTGTGCATGTGCACACACCCGCAAAGGACTTGAAACTGCAGGAAACTTTAAAAATAACACCAAAATAAAGGAAAAAAATTATTTCCCATTTACAGTAAGACTATATTAAACAAAATAATTTTCTGAGAGAATCTTTAAGCTTGAATTTGGAACAATAAAATCAATGAAACATAGTTAATGAGGCATTTGTGCTATTTTTTTCAAACAGTACCCCAGCAAATCCTCTGAAATGTAACATTTCCCTGAAATCTGTACTTACCAGTTTTTACACCGGATGTATACTGATGCTGCCTTGTCATAATATTGTCCCTTTTCATACAGCTGAGCAGCTTCTGAAAATTGCTACAATATCAGAAACCATTAAAATATAATTTCTAAATTAAGACCATCAATTAATTACTAACCTAATGAAATCACATATTCAGCCTTAACTTTTATTAACTCTTTTGAGTACCTTCATATTCTCCAGAATAGCTCCACAGTCTCTTTTTAGTGTCCTACTGGGATGTTTAATGGCCTGGTTTACACCTCGACGGATATCTCCCATTCGAATGGACATTTGAGCTACTCCAGCAAGGCAAATTTCATCATGTTCTTGGTACTGGCAATCAAATGAAAAGCAGTAACTATAGATTACACATTAGAAAACACCACGTCACAAAAGTGACAGTAATCAAACATTGAAACAACTAATGAAATATTACAGAATTCATAACATTTAATTTAGACCTGAATTAAAAAACTGGAATTCAAATGAGTCTGAAACATGACAACTTAATGTATTTTGTGACAGTACAATGCTATCATTACTAAAAAGGAATTACCTTATTGTTTCCAGTGATTCCCTTCTCATAATGGGCCAGAGCATTAACATAATCACCCCTAAAAGAAAACTGGAAGTTATACAAACAAATATTTTTAACAGGAAGACATGTTTGCCTTCCTACCACTATATGCATGCAGTATGCATGTACCTGTCTCGATTTAAACATAACGACTGCACAGAAGATTGTGAGGTATGCAAGAATGTCAAGGCTCTTCCTATGGACTTGATCAAAGTCTTAGAGGAAATTCTATCTCTCAATTTTGTTGGACAGAGACCAATAAACCTCCCTTGAAATGCAAAGAATCTGTCTTCAAAATACACCTTTATGGTTTCAGGTTTATTCCAGATTTTTCTGGAAGACAAATGAAGCTAACCTTTGAAATTGTTTAGAATTTTTGTAACACAAAATCAAAGGAAATTTTTTTCCCTGGAGTATATTCAGAACTCAAGTTAGATGGTTGAATTGCTTCAGCTGTGTCCATTCCCTCCTTTCTGTGACCTCTCTCAATGCCAGGTGTACTGCCAGGGGGAGGGAGTTGTCTACAAATTAATTATTAATAGGGAAGTTTTTCCTCTTAGGTATAAAACAGACCAGGTTTTATCTGGGAAGAATTAACTATTAAACAGACTTTAAAATCGTGTCAAATGGTTAATACCTTCTTTCTTTCAGGGATTTGCAGTCTTGAAATCTGACACACCTCTACTTAAATGATTTAAGAACATGAAGGCTTATAGATATTTAAACAAAGATAGGCAAAAGGCATGGCTTTCATCCAATGAAAGAAGTGTTAAATGATTTGGACTTTCTCTGTTTTCCAAGCACTTGCCTGCACCAAAGTATTTATTTAGTAGATGATATTATATGTGGACCTGCCAGTGGCATAGAACCTACATATACCAGAATTAGTGAAAAGGAACTATGATTTACTAACAGGTCTCTAGCATGGAAGATTCCTTGCAAAACTCCTCTTCCTCATACTATAGCTCAAAGACCTCACTGAATCCTCTCTCAGCAATGCAGTCATCTGAAATATCTCAATTCTGTGTTCTTCTATTGAGCATGAATATTGGTTTAATAGTCTTATACTACAGCCTTACAGGAGAACTTACATGAATTCAAGCTGCACTGCATATTCCTTTGATATGAAAGGGATTTGGTCTGGGGCCAGACGCTTAGCCAGCTGAAGTGCTCTGTCCCAGTGCTGCAAGTCTTTTCGCATCTATTAACAAAGAAAAGTATATCAAATTTGGACTTCTATTCTGAATTGTAAATTATTCTAAATACAAATATTGAGTTAATATTCTAGAAAGATTCAGACAATTTGAGAGACATTCATGCTGAATGAAGGTCTGTTAGGCTGCAAATGGAAATGACAGGCCTGTCAGTCTCACTTCAGTGCCTGGTAAAATTATGGAAAAGATTATTCTGGGATTTACTGAAAAACACTTGAAGGACAACGCAGTCATTGGTCACAGCCAGCACAACTTCATGAGAGCAAAGTCCTGCTTAACAAACTTAATTTCTTTTTATTATAAGGTAACCTACCTAGCTGATCAAGGATAGTCAACTGATGTAATCTTTTTTGGATTTCAGTAAAGCTTTGAATGTGGTCTCTTTAAGAGTATGTAAAATGTGCAGCCCACAGATGAATAAACACATCATGGGATGGGTGAGCAACTGGTTCACAAGTCAGGCACAGGTTTGCAGTAAACAGAGTGACATCAGACTGGGGACCTGTCACTAGTGGGGTTCCATAGGACTCCATCCTTGGCTGTGTGCTCTTCAACAGCTTCATAAATGACTTGGACACAGGACACAAAGGTGTAATAAGTAAGTTTGCTGATGATACTAAATTGGAAGGAACTCTTGACTCCCTCAAAGGCAGGGAGGCTCTACAGAGAAACCTTGCCAAATTAGAGGACTGGGCACTCACCAACTGTATGAAGGGGAAGTGCTGGACTCTGCACCTGGGACAGAGCAACCCTGGATATACAGACTGGGGAATGAGATGCTGGAAAGCAACACCATGAAAAGGGTCCTGGGGGTTATGGTCCATGACAAGCTGAACAGGAGTCAGCAGTGCCCTGGCAGCCAGGAGGGCCAAGCGTGTCCTGGAGGGCATCAGGTCCAGCATGGCCAGCCAGGCAAGGGAGGGGATTGTCCTGCTCTGCCCTGAGCTGGGGCAGCCTCATCTTGAATATTGTGTGCAGTTTTGGGTATCACAGTGTAAAAACAATCTAAAGCTGTTAGATGTGTTAAAGTGTCCAAAGGAGGGCAACAAAGATGGTGAAGGGCCTTGAGGGGAAGCCAGGAGGAGTGGCTGATGTCACTTGGTCTGTTCAGCCTGGAGGAGACTGAGGAGAGACCTCCTCACAGTCTACAACTTCCTTATGAGGAGGATGGGCAGACACTGTTCTCTTCTCTGTGGTGCCCAGATACAGGACCCAAGGGAACAGCCTGAAGCTCTGTCAAGGCAGTTTTACATTGGCTATTATCCAGGAAAAGGTTTTTCATCCAGAGGGTGGTAGGGCACTGGAACATCTCCATACCATAACCATAAAAGGACAAAATTATCCAAAGGTAAAATATTCCAGCAGTAACCGGCAAACAAAACCAGCAAAAAATATACACATCTTAAACGAATACCTCAAGAGCAGCAACAGGACAGGAGGACACCAGATACAAATCCTGAGCCAGATTAAAATCACTAGTAAACATTGCAAGATGTCCTGCTAAAAGGTTGTGGTCTTCTATTCCCTGTAGAAAGACATAATAGGTGCAGAAGTAGTCCAAAAGAAAATAAATACTGCACAAATAACATAATCTAGTAAGAAAAACAAAGCAAAATAGTAAAACAAAATATCCTTACATTTTACAATGATGTGTATTGGATTCTACAAACCAAAAAAAGCCCTCACATGCCACTACAGCTAGCACTGTCTAAATTCAGTGATTTGTGGAAGTATAATTTTAAGGTACTATTTCACTTTTAAATGTACAAATGCAATCTGGTTTTGCTTTGGATTTTTTTTTTAATAGCGGTCTTCAACATTTTCTCGAAAAAACCTAAGAGAAAATAAGAGCCTCCCAATGCCTGAGACATGAATATATTCTGCTGTTCTCAAGAAAATGCAGAAAGAAATAGTGTGCAGTCCAGTAGAGACTTCAAGAGAAAACCAAGGAAGCAGTCTGTAGTTTGGACACTTTATATCCCTTGAAAGAAACTCAACTTCTGTTTGAACAAAACAAACCCCTTCCCCCTCCAAAATAACCCCAAGAATTCAGCAATTCTTAAAGAGGAATTGAACTACCATATTTCTAGGTAAGACTTTACATTTTACCTTTACTTGCTCTAGTGACATCACCATCCCAGCATTACCAGATGTTCGATAAACACGTATTGCAAAATCCACCTCCATATGATGTAAGCAAGCTTTGGCCAGCTCACTCCAACAAGACTGGTCATTCAGAAGTCTGCAAACCTCCCATGCTTCAGAAAACCTATAGAAGGTAAAACACATTTACAACTACTTTAATTTTAGGTATTAATCATACTCAAAACTCCCTCTCAACATTTTTTTCTCTCTGTTAGAGAAAACATAAAAAACATTTACCTCTAAGCCATGGGGAGAGAGATGTATCAGGAAGAAAGGAAAAATACAAATGAACACCTTACATTTCTATTTCTCCTGTTTCTACCACAGTTTTTCAGGAAACCATCTGCTTTCCCTACTCTGGCACTCTTCCCATCACATTGATTTTGCATTGTTTCATTACAGTGGCAGGAAAGTACAACAGAAACATCCTGAGCCAGTTTCAGAGGAACCACTGTCACAAAACCCCAAATAAGTCTTGAAAAAATTACTTTAGGCTTTTACTTGACAGTGAAAAAAAAAAACAACCAACCACCACTGGGTCATTTATTTTGCTTGGTCTGCCTGGAGAGCTATGTGAACTTATGGATCTGATTTATCAATATTCAGCAGGACACTTTAAAATCACCAGGATATGCTATATTGAACTAGAAGCACAGAAGAAAACAGTTTACACAACATAATTAAAATGCAGATGTACCTTTTCAACATTAGAGTCTGAGTAAGCATTTGTCTCAGCACATCGGGTCCAAAGTCTTTCAAATTGCCAAGGAAACTGTGAGTACTTAAATAGATATTGTTTGTTTTTCCACTCTGAGTCTGACAAGTTAATTCTCCATTATACAACAACAAAGGTTTATGGGAATAGGGGACTTCTGTGCCTCCTGCCAAAATAATCCTTGATCCTAGATTCACAGATCAGGAAGAAAAAAAAAGACGTCTTGTAAAAATTCCTACATGATAAAAAGTATAGCAAGCAGCTGGTAACATATATATTTGCAGGGCATTAATTCAGGGTCTGTAATTCTGGCACTCAGCAGCCACTACACAAGCACACATCTTCCAGTAGATATACAAAATGCAAAGCTTCTAAACCAGTAAGGTCCTTGTCCAAATGTTTGTAAATAAATTTCAATGCTTCTCTCTTGCAAATATAGAAATGGCTATGTTTACAACTTTAACATTTTCAATGAATGCAAGTTTTGTCACCCGGATCCTGAGATTTTTCTCATGAATGCTTCAAAATACAATTGAAGCACAATGTGTAACTTCCAGATAAAATAGTACAATAGCAAAAAGCTTATGGAATTGAGAACAAAATGTCTTGAAGCCTTACAATAAAACCTGCAAAGTAATTAGTTTTCTATTCATCAGTTGCACTTCAGTTCTTCTGTAGTACTATTTATTTCTATAATCATTTTATATAAGACAAAAGAAGATTCAGAATGTATTTTACCTTAATAACTAAAATAATATAATCTTTAAAAATAACCTTTGTAAAGAGCTTATGGTACCTTGAATGGTATCCTTATGAAAAACGTAAGTGTATACTTTATCATCATCAAAAGCAACAAAAACACCTTTATCCATTGGCCAATTTTCCCACAGGATTCCTTTAATGGTTGGTGAGAAGTCTGGAATTTCATATACTTTATCATTTACCTACATATAATGCAAAAGTAAAGTTACTAACAAGTGACTACAACAAGAAACAAAATATTCATCCCAGCTGTGATTGAAAATTTTAAAAATAATCTAAATAGTGCAGAAATATGAAAAATGTTTATAGAAAAAGTTTCCTTATAAGCAGTGATTCTGAGTAACACAAGAATTTAAATCTGAGTGGAGAAAATACACATTATATAAATTTAATTTACTATTCTTAAAAAAAAGGTATGGAGAGGGGCAGTGAAACTGGATAAATTATCTGTATTTAAATATACAAAAAGATAAATTGTTGAAAATTACCGATCAGGAACTCAGGATAATGAAATTGTACTGATCTACTATGACAGATTTTATTTTCTTACATTACCATTAAATTATCTACAAGCTTTCTTGTCAATTTCCTCAGCATACATGCTGGAGTGACAGAATCTTCTTCATTTGCCATTAAAAACACTATATAGTCGAAAAGTCTGCTTGTAAATATATTGTATTGGTATCCCACACTAACTTACCGGGCAATAGACAAAGCCATCACTTTTGTCATCTATGAAAGCCATTCTGGTTCCATTGGGATCTGGAAAAACCTTTCTCACACTGACAGGATGTCGATATTCATTCACATATTGCCAGTCTTCAATGTAGAAATAATGAATAACTCCAGTCTAACAAGAAATATTAGAAAATGTTAATAATTACAAGTAAGTAGCAACCAGGTTAATTAATCTGGCTGTCAAAAAAAGTACTTCCAATATGTTTTTTTTTGTTTCATTCTCACGCCCTGTTTTAGGTAAGAGATGAAAAATTTTTGGGGGACAAAAAAAGGATTTGGGAGGTTTGAGGGGTTTACTGTTGGTTTTGATATTTATCTCCCTCTGCTTCGTAGAGACAAGTGTTCACTGTGCAGTTCTCTAAACAAATGAAATGTCTGTCTCATTGCTGAGAGAAGCCTAATCTTCAAAAAAAGCTGTAAAATTTGCTTCCAAGGAAGAACCACACATTCTTAAGAGAGGCACCTAACTGAGAGAATAAAAGCTATCAAACTGATTTGTGATTAAAAGGCATTTAAAAAAAAATGTGGCTTTTGACATCAATGGTAGAATTTGCGCTCATCAAATTGACTGGCTGCAAATTTAGTACTTCCAATTTACCAGTATCAGTTCAGGTACTGAGGAGGTGGGAAAGGCCTCCTCATCTGCTACAGAACTCACACTCAAGTTATTAAACCAGTTATTAAAACCAGAGACAGAGGTTCTGCCTTTTTTCTGGAAGGTCAATACATCAGTCGATATTACAAAGAGCATGCTACTACAAATGCAAAACATGCCCTGTATTCCCAGTGCCAGAAAATACTGAAAATACCCTCATTCATAAAAATTTTCAGAAAAATTCGTAAGCATGTCCACATCCTTCTTCAATGTCCTCCTTAATTCCCATCCTTGTTGAAACACATAAAGGAAGCTGTCTTTGGACAAAGGCTTCAGTAGCAAGGCTTTCATTTATGCTATGACACTTATATACATGAGTACCTTTTTGTCAACATTTTTCACATCACCACCTAAATCAACAAATTTTCAAGGCAAGTGCTATGATTTTTCTTATATCTGGAAGACATTTTGATTGTCAACCCTCTCACTAATACAATAGAATTAAGTTCTGCTATTAAAAGCAATGTTTTGCAATAAACACTAGCAAAAGCAAAACTTAACATTCCTGCACGTCATATAAATGCAACAGTAATGGAAGCTGGATGCAATTTTGACTGTATTTGCTCAAAGTTCTTGTATAGAAAACACTCCACTCTAAAGTTCACAGATGCACTTTTGTTTTGCTAAAAGCATGAGCAGTAATCAAAAAAAATCAGAAATATATTCCATCTAAAAAGATATTTTAAAAGAAGTAATACTCACATCTGTACCATATATGAGGAAGTCACTAGTTAAAGCATGGCACAAAATTTGGTACTTATCATCATCTGCTGGGAAAAGTCGAGTTTCTCGTTCTTCCTGAGCACTCAAACCCTCACTTTCTATCTAAATATAAAGAACAGAATGAACTGAAAAACTCCATTATTAACAATAGGGTATCACAGCGTTGCTTGCATCAAGCTGTAAGAAAATTAAATGAAAAAAACATTGCATGTGCATCCCTCAAGAACTCAGCATCTGCTTCTGTCATATTACCAAGGACCTTTAAAATAAAACTTGTTAAATAGCTGACAAGAAAATGCTTTTCTTCTCTTGTGCTAGTCTAGTTTTTATTTATAAGTCTACAGAAACTCAGCTCTGTAATTTACTTAGCCAGCAAAACTATTCTGAAGAATTTTTATCTCCATTAACTGAAGATCATTGCATTTTATTTAATTTTTTAAATTACATTAAATTGTTCAGCTTATATCAACTCATTAGTTCAACAATCCAAACTGGGAGAGCTCTTACCATATGTAACTGGACTTTACCCTCAAAGAGAGCAGCAGCATAATCGGAATTAAGGTGCATACTTGCTACTGTCCCCAAGTACTCCACATCTTTAAGTTTTTTTACATCTAAAGGATTCAAACAGAAAAGATAAGGTAAAAGTTTTTTTATTTGGTACAGGTCTTCACTTATCTGCAGATGAGTAAGCAGATGTAAAATCTCACAGCTAAGCAGAGAGTAGACAAGTCATACTTAAAGAGACTTTCTTCTTAGCAGTTAGAGAACTGGCTAGAAACCACAAAGAGAAACTCTTTTCCTATGCAACTCTGACTAGTATTTTTAGTTTTATTTAATTTACTGTCACTGAAAAAAATGGGATGCTTAGAAAAACATGAAAGTTTGAAATCCGCCATCTAAAATTTGGACACAGCATAACCAAATTTCCCTTATCCCATACAAACAACATGAAGACCTGCCAAACTAAAAATTTAAACTCTCTAATCATAGTTACTAGGTACTTTGATGAACTCAGTACTTTAGGACAGACACATAATGCCTCAAAAACCTGAAGTCCTTCACTGATTAACAAGATTATATGAAAAAAAAACAAGCATCAGTCTACATTTCATGACCAATAACTCGAACAAGAAGTTTTATTTCTATTATTTACAATGCCTTGCCATAACTCCTTCAGCCTGCAAAAATTATTATCCCATACTAGCAGGACCATGCGGCAATTCAAGTTTTTACTGTGCAACGTGGTATGTCCAGAACTGCTAAATAAAATACTGAATTAATAATATAACACAAATTAGTTTTAAAAGAACTAAATTTATGCTTACTATTCTCTCCAAGTGCATAAAACCAAGCCCGATTATTCATTCCTACAGCCAAATGATAAACACCAATAGCGACAAAATTGGGCTCTACTTCAACAGAGACTGTGACTGGTAGCTCCTATAAGAAAACAAAACAAAATAATACAATTTTCATCCACTTTTAATACTTAATTACATTTACATGAAGTTTAAAAGGAAGGTGTTATCATACGCTCTCCACGTGATTTGCTATGGTGACTTCAAGAAGAGAAGTGAGGTATGCAATCCGTGTACTGCAAGCATCTCCAAGGATTGGAAGCTTTGTCAAGAAGACATGGAGAGATCCTCTTCGTGTAGATACTGCCAACAGCTGTCCATCATCTGTCCAAGCCATCTGATCTACACCTAAAATATTCACAAGTTTTTGTAAAAAAATGTAGTCCTTTCTTTAACTACGGTAACCAACAAGCAATTTTTTTACCCTAAACTGTGAAGATGGTAGGAATTAATATCTAGAATATATGTACTAATGTACTCAAAGCTAACCAATTAATACAATTCCAAGATCAATTAGAATCACTCAAATCAAACACATAATTTAGTAACATAGCATTTTCCTGAGAGTGAAGACTTCACAGAATCACAGAATGGTTTGAGTTGGAAGGGACCTTAAAGGCCATCTAGATGCAACCCACCTTCCACTAGACCAGATTACAGATCTGTTATAAAATTGATCAACACTCTTCCTCTTTTCAACACTGACAGTTCAGGCAGCACATTCAGTGTTCTATAATACTGAACATAGCTGAGCAGAATTCAATCTTATTCCCCTTACTGTCAAATCAGTAAGTACTACACACAGAAGAACTGGTGTTTGTTCCTTAGTGTCTGAACATGCCTCTAGAAAAACCATACTCCAACTGACTACTACCAGTATTCCAAGAGAGACAGGAAAGTGTTGTTCTGAAAATATCCTGAATTTTTAAAAAGAAAAAATTAAAAAAGGAAAGTTCTTAGAAATAAAAATGCTGGAGGCAACCAGCTACTTGACAATGACTGAGGCATTTAAAAACACTACATGAGGAGATAAGGGTGGAACCTCACTACTCAAAAAAATTTTGTTTTGTAACACTGTTCTGGAAGCCACAGGCACAAGTCCTGTAGATCAGGACAAAAACAAATCAAGTATCAATGTTAGTTAGTACAAGACATGCTGAAAAGCAAAAAAAAAAAGATCATGGCAAGAAGCAGAAACCAGTTCAGCATATTACTGTAATAATCTGAATATATTGTAATACAGATTCAAAACCACACAACATTAACTGATCAAATATTCTGAGAGCTGTACTTCTCTATACTTTGAATAGGTAAAATGCGCTCCCATTTTGTTACAGGTCGCCTAATAAATACAAGTTGGGAAAGCAGGAGTTTTTGAAAAATTCTATATTTACACAGTTTTCCTAACAGCAATACTTTTCATTCCATGAACAGAGACACTGTCAAAATTCCAGTTTACTTTATTTGTAAAAATTTCTATCCCCATTGAGAAAGTTAACATACCTTTGTTTTCATCATCCAAGTTTATTATGGCATACATTTCTCTCATATCTGTCAAATCATGTATTTTGACGCTAGAAGAAAAATAGTCAGTCATTCCCACCCACCTAAATCTCAGTCTTGATTAACTGGAAGAAACCCAGTCCAATCAAGACAGCTAATGAAGGAAAAAGTAGAACAGAAATGTAAAATGTCTTTAATTTCCTAAAAACCAACACATTATTATCCATCACTGTAAATAGTGTATCACAGTACAAAAATAATTGCTCAGAGAACTAAAATTTGAGGAAAAGGCACAAATCCAATTTGAAAGCATTCAGAGTTGGCAACAGTAGACTATTGTTCCCTTTTGATCTGTTATAGCATTTTAGTTTTAAAAGACATTACTGATATAATGGGCTTGAAACACAGATGCAAAGAATACTTTCAATCCTGCTGCATATAAAAGGGACAGAGTGAAAGTCTACTTATGCTGTCATGTCACTCAATGCAAGTTAAACCACTCCTTAAAGAAATAAACCTTATTGAACAATAGCTCAAACACTTGAAGTTGCACCATGTTTTGCTCACAGTTATACCACTCTTGATGTGCAAGTTGGTCTTACACAGAGCTGAGGCAGAGAGAACAGTTTGACTCCTACTATGACACAATTCCTCTTTTGCTGAAAAATTCAGATATCACAGAATCAGGGATTAACAGATGAAGAGCTAAAGGAGCTATTCAACCATATGCACAAAAAACTCTAGTGTATTTAATTATTTATTTCCTTAATTGCTCACACTTTTCAACTTTTATCTAGACTGCAGGTAAGACCAAACACCTGAGAGGAGGATATCAGGTATAAACATATAAAGATTTAAATTAATTTTTCTCCTGCTGTTAAGCAGATGTTTATGCTCAATCAATAAATCTCAGTAAAGAAATCTGTACTTTTCTGTAGCCAAACAACAAAACAGAAAAAGAATGAAGCAAAAGAAATAATATCTACTAAAGTTTATTTATTTTTGTTTACATTTAGTTTTATTAATGACAGTTCCAGAGATTTTTGTCAATAATAGCTACTCCTAACTCTAGGCAGAGCAGCAGTTCCACAGTGCAATTTATCCTACCTTTTCTAAATTCACTTTTTAGGGAGCCTTGAATTCTTAAGAAGCATAGCATGAATGCCCAGTAGCTCCAGCTCTGGGAGGTGAATTATATTCTTTATATATAAAACTACCACTTACCAATTGTCTCCACATGATGCAGCTTTGTTTAATGATTGTGATATAGCAATGCTGCTTAGATGATCCTTATGATTATGAGCTTGAAAGACTTCTTGTCCTATTTCACGAATGTGTGTAGAAATGACTACAAAACAACCTTGTGAGAAACCAATCATAATATAGCCATCACCATACCTGTTACAAAAAAGGAACAATTTAGAAAAGAGATCTATTAATGCACTATGCAAAAAGCATTTTCTTCCAGACTGCTGGGGTACAGTCAATACATCCCAGTAACAGAAAACCAAATTATGGGAATTTATATATATCATGTTGAATCAATATAAAATAGGTTAAGGGAAAACTATCAAAGGTCCTTAAAGGACAGAACCATGTCTGTGCCCAGATGCCTTGTAAATCATCTTTATTCTCTCCTGTATTCTATAATGCCACTTCATTTTCAGCCAGCTGCACACATGGCAGTGATGCCAGGAGAAAGATTTCTGCTATCGTCATTGAAATAAGCATACCAGAAGATGGCAACTTTCATTTCGAGGTTCTGGCCTATGCAGGTCCATCAAAGCCATGTGAAAACAATAATGCTAGTCACTGTGTACTTAAGGGCACTGCAAATGCAGCAGAAATACCAAAGCAACAAATTTGTGAATATTCTGTTTACTTTTCATAGTGTCAAGGAGAAATAATGAGACTAAGGCACAAATAGTTACAGCATGTAAAGATGAATTCAAAATATCTCATTAGCTCAACTGCAAGAAAAATCAATGTAGGGGAAACAGCCCAGGTACACATGGTCAAGTTAAGAAGCATAAAGCTTCAGTTTTTCTTAGAGTTGTAGTGTAAAGGGATGTCCATTCCATACTGACTGAACAGGCATTAAAGGACAAACTGCATTGATTCAAAGATACAGAAATAGAACAGCTACTTTTCTGGTACAGATCTGAAACTTCTAGCTTATGTTTTCTTCATAGGAACACTGCCAACAGTATTGCACAATAAGAAGGCTATGAGAACGTTGCACGGCTTTGCAAACCAACAAGCTAGCTGAAGGACACAACTCCACCCCTAGCCCTTTCATCAGTTACTCATCCAAACAGAAAAAACCCATAAACCCCTCTGTAATCTTCTGTCAAGACAGCAATATACTTTTAATACATACATATTTTAATACAGTTTAAAGCTGAGCATACCAACAGTGATTCTGTTGAAAGATGCTGTTTTTACAGCTATTCAGTCATCAAATAGAACAGTTTAAAAATGTAGACTACCTTGTGTTTGGAATATAATTACCGAAGAGTCTACAATAAAGCCAAGAAAAATCCAGTCTGAGCAAGGCAGAGATGATTTTGTTTCCAGCATTTATCAGAATTACTTGGAAAATACTTAGCTTCTTAATACTAGAATAATTAATTAAGTTCTGCTCACCATTTGTACCTTACAATATTGCCGTAAGGCTGCTGAAATTTCAGATCAATTGGGTTATCAGGATCATTCAAATTGAAAAGGAAGAGAGTCTTCTTGCCAACCACTACACTTACCTGCCAATGAATGAAAATAAAAATTAACATGACAAGAATGGCATAACTTTAAATTAAGGCCCTATATCTTCCCTAAAATATGAGATTTTAGGAATTTGAATAATCCTTAAGAATCCCATGGATCTAAATTCTGAATCTTCATCAACAGTGGAAGAGACTTTCAGGACATTCCCATGAATGAGCAAGTGGTTCACAAATCTAATTGCAAGCTCAGCAGAACACATATCTCAAATTCAAGACTTTCTCCTACAGAAATCAGCTCCATTTCCTCAGAAGAAAAGGCAGATCACATGGAGTTATCTTGTTAGATTATTTCCACTTGAACTACAGTATTTTGTAGTGACTTCTTACTGTGCTTTCCCTGGTTGATACTCTTTCATCAGTCTTCATAACTGAGAACTGCATGTCACTGGGATCTGAGCTGACTGAGGTCTGCAAGAAAGAAATGCAAACTGAGAAATCAGCAGTTAATGCAGCACTTATGGATGCTAAATAATTGCATTATACCTGCATAATGTAAGTATAATTTTACATAAGGACAGACAGGGAAAATTGCTACTGCATTTGGTACCAAAATCAAGAAAATTACTGGAGAAAACATGACCTCAGTTTGTGTGTCTATGTGTGGTAATGACACATTATTAAATAGACTAAAAAAAAAAAAAGCTCCTTGTCCTTGAAAGCCCTGGGATTCAAAAGGCACAAGCTCCCATACGTCCCACCTTTCCTGGGAACCAGGAGTATTAATGTACACCTTAAAATCAAATGTGCATTATAAATACTACCTGTCTTATAGTATCCCCTTCCTGATTGCTTATAGTAATCATTTTGTCTTCACCACCTAAAGCAAGGAGGTTTTCAATACTCCAACAGCCACAAGTAATCCTCTTAGTGTGTTTACCTGAAAAAGAAAAAAAACTATACAACACAAACCAAACACAATCACAAAAAAAAAAAAAACCTGTGATGGAAATACACACTGTTCAGCCTCTCAAACACAGATTATCAGAATGTGAAACAACTTGTCAGAGCAATAGCCTTTTATACAAAATCTGCTCTCAGATGGAAGTCTTTTGACTTTATATGAAACAGCACAGCCCCTGTTCTTCCACTTCCCTCCATCACATTTCTGGGGATTGTGTTACATCCTTAGACTTTATGCCCAGAGGTATTCTAAGCAGGTAAGAAAGAGTAACTTAGCAAATGAACAACCATACAAATCTTTGCAAGAAAGGTAACACAAGTCCCCCATGAGGCAGTAAGGCAGTATTAGGTATTTGTCTGTATATATATCTATATCTATCTCACTTAGTATACTCTAAAAATACTCTGCTGAGTACACCAAAGTGAAAGGTGCAAGCTGAGTATGAACACATTTTTTACCTGCACGTTTATATAGAGAACTGGAAAGGAAACTATATATATTAGCAAAATTCCACTTTTACATGTGCCAGAGTAGTTTCAAACCAGTCCATACCAAGAACAGAAATCTTGCGAGAAGTCTGACGGTTATATATGAGTAAATTTCCCTTTGTTGTTCCAACAGCAAGTAAAGCTCCAACTCGAGACCATAACAAGAAAGACATTGCATCCCTAAAGCAAAGAAAAATTTTACTTTGTATAGTAGAGATTCCTTTCATGTGTTCACATATTAAAACATTTTACATAATAAATTTTGCATTTGTCTTAAATTTCTATGCGTCATACAGACCAAGGAGAACTTTGAAATTAAGCAAATGTTCTCTACCAGTATCAGAATTATCTAAGTATGCAGTAGATAGTAAAAGTAATAAAAAATTATATGAGGTAATGTAACATGACTTGTACAAATGAAAATGGGTCTGCAAACATCAAGAGTCTTTGATGAAATCACTGGTAAATTTGCAGTCACTTTTTGTATTGTTTTTTTGTACTTCAATAACCCTATGCATTTAGCCAACTCAAAAGTGAATAGGTCTGATTCTAGTCAATGTAATAAAGAAGTTAGAAAGATCTGTTTCAACTTGATGTTTCAGAAAGAGCACGGCCTATTTTGATGTATATTTAAGGCTATAGAGATACTATACATCATGTTAAAAAACAAAGAGCCTTTTAAGCAAAAAAAAAAAATCAGAATTTTCTAATTAGCACAGACCCTCCCATCTTTTTAAATTTCATTGTAGGCATGCAACAGACTTCCATATATTTGTTTTGCATATAAGGGTGTTTTTCTATTTTTAAAAAGGGAAGGATATCAGAAAAGCCTTATTATCACCCTGTTGATGTCTTGGTGCTTATTCTGCTTAAGCAATAAGACTATGACAAAAAAGGTTTAGGGACTTACACTGATATATAATGTTCTAGAAAGACTGCCTAAGACTGCCTCCAGTAAGAAATTTACCTCCAGTATTAGAAAGAAAAGGTCATGAAGAAACTGCAATTAACTGCAGACTCCACTCTGTTAAGGACCTTCTATGTTCTTTTTTGTGTGCATACTGGCAGGTTAATTTTCTCCCCATAGTATTTGTTCACACATGAAAATGGTACAATATGGTCTGTTCATTCCCACAATATAATATGTGTATAACATACATCTTAACAAACATAAGACGGAATTGTTTCCACTCTCCTACAGGAAGAATGTTTATGCAGAATGCAAGAGTTTAGTGGAATAGGCTCAACCCAGAAGTTTAATTGTTAAACCAAGCTTATCTATTGACCCAATGTTTGATGGTTATGCAGACCCCAGAAGAGTTTAAAGTCTGTGGCCAAATTCAGAAAGGTAAGGCTTTGAACCTTAAGAGATCTCCTTCCATCCTAAACTAGTCTACTTTGTGAATAGTATTTTATCTCTCATACTAAACTAAGAGGAAAAAAAAAACCTTAGCACCACTGATATCACTTCCCTTCCTTTAAAGCTCCCTTTAGCTTGTGTGAGACTTAGGAGAAATAAAGAAACACCCTGTAATCCCCAAAACCCCATCCACAATGAATACCTCAAAACCAGCAAATCATATAAAAAATAATTTAGCAATGAACTGCATATTAGTTTAATTACTATATATATTATGAGGACTCCAATGATCTTGAAATATAGCCTCCACATCAACAAATCACAGTGGTCCAAGTCTTTAAATACACGTTAAAAAAAATTCTTACCTCATGCCACTGTCTACTTGGCTTGTTTTGTTTGTGATTGCATCCCACAGAAATATGGTACTAGATTTGTCTGTGATTACTGCTAAAGTATCTCCATCCTTATCCCAGTCCATAGCAACACAGTTGCTGAAGAAAAAAAACACTAAGAATGTTAAAATGTGTTTGTAAATGTACAAAAAAAGCCAGAACTACACAACTGAGTCCCTATTTTTCCTTTCCCCTCTCCTGCAAACCCGTAACAGATTGCAGATTTATCTGTAAACTAGTTTGATAACAACCCCACTCTTACTCAAAACTCATTGATAACAGGGGCTGAGAGGAAGGTCATAAAATACACTATGTTCTAGTGTATTTATGTATGTAAACTTCTTGATTTTTAAGAGACAGTGAAAGTCCTCTGTAAGGTTCTGGTTTGTTAGAGGCTATTCAGAGTTGGGATTATTTTTCTGTTAATACACCTCTGATTCCACACAGCTTTCCAGACTTTGGACAGTTTTCCAGAGAGAATGTGCATTTATCATACATTGAGCAAAACACTGCACAAAAGAGCTGGGCCATGGATATTATCAAGCAAGTGACAGACACAGTCAGACCATATTATGAATGACACCTAACACAAACAGTAAGATGTGATGGTTGGTGAAATACAAGTGAGTCTGGTAAATACAATGAGAATTGCATCTCTTGGTTTGGTGCAAGGTGGCAACTACCATGAACTGAAAAAACTGGATTTCTAGACTTTTTGGGGAACCAAATGATTCTGGCTCATTTTACCAATAACACAGGGCTATGTAAGTGATGATCTGGAAATTAAAGTTATACTCTTGACTAGAGGTTTCAGCCTTAAAGACCATAGGAATTTTGCCTTGACTAAGGGGCTTATCTTAACCAAAATCAATCATGTAGTGGGAAATAAAATAAAAAATTTCCATGATGACTAAGAACAGTTAAAGTGCTAAGAAGAGATGAGAAGTACACAAATGAAACTACATGAGGTATTAATAGTGTCCAGTAAATGAGTAAACCAGTATGATGACCCAATGTTACACCATTTTTCCCTTGCAAGGTTTTCCCTGGTTCATATCCAGCCTGTTCCTATGGTCTGACTGCCTTTAAAGAAGTTCAACATATCTTCCAAAGTAAACAAGTTTTTAAACTTAATCTAAAAAAATCCAGTCTGTAAACTCCCATACCACTCCCTAATGTGAAACAAAGTGTGATAAGCTGGAAGAAAAAGATTCACTTCAGAAGTATCATCTTGACATAAAGCAACAATGCCAATGGTGTACATTTATGCTGCTGATGTAAACAGAAGCACTGAACCAAAAGAGTATCTTTCCTCAGCAAAGCCATGCTAACAAACTATTAGAAAATCAACAGTAGCAAAAATGCAAGAATATATTGTACACAACCTCATCATGATCCTTCTTAATGAGATAGGTCTTTTTTTTTTTTGCATTTTAATTACATAATTTGTCTTGTCTGCCAGGTATGCTCACAAAAGATACTATACAGTCCTAGAAATTTCTCGCATTATCTAAGCATCTCACCAGAAGAGAAGCATTTTAAAAGAAAACAACAAAGAAAATAATTTAAACCTATCTCAGTACTTACCCTGGCAGGCTGATTTCATTTCTCTTCTGACCATGACGATCATAAATTTTTACAGCATGATCACCCCTAAAAAAGATTAATATATAGAATAATTCCCTTTCTTTATCAGTAATTTTGATGGACAAATGCAATAAATAGTTGCAATCTTACCCTGTTACAGCAAGAAAATTTCCCAAAGTTTTCTGCCAAGCAAACTGCACAGGTGAACCAGACCAAGCTTTTTCATACAGACTGAATACTTGCTGGGGGAAAAAAAAATAAAAGTAGGAAATGATACATCTTAAGATCGTAAGATATAAGAATACTACAACTTCCTAGATGTTAGCAACAAAGTACTGTGGAGGTAAATTCCCCCCCAAAAAAATCAAACACGACTTCTGTGTAATTCCAACACACCAAAGTACCAAAATCCCACATAAAAGTTCTTTCAATTTGAGTGGAAAAAATTGAAGCTTCTGCTGCTGAGTGTCTGCATAGAGAACTGTGTCTCTGTTAAAACTATTATTTTTGCCTCTTGGTTACAAGAATTAAAAAATTGCATGAGACTCTCCCCTTCTAGTTTAAAGACCACAGTGTTAATATTTCTCTGAATTTAATGGAAAAGTCTGGGACCAGAAGGCATCCCTAGTTTGTAAAACACAGAAGGCTCAACATTCACTCTTTTAGAGACAGGAAACTTTTAGTTACTCTCAACTGCTGGATATTAAAAGCTAAGATCTCAAAACAACACACTACAGAAAGAAATTCTAACTTCCAACGGAGAAAATTTCTGAACGTCCTTCTCCTTTCACACCGCCCACAGATATTTTTCTGTAACTTGGGTTTAAGATAAAGCCCACAGGTTTGTTTCACAGCTTGCTATGGTGACTTATATCCCTACATGTCGTAAGATAAACACCAACATCGGCTGTCCACCAAATGCCTGCCAGGCTTGCTCAAGTCTGCCACAGGGTCTTATACCTTCTTTTGGGTCAATGTAAACTGAGGCATTCTTCACACTGAATCTGCGTTCTGCGCACAAGAACGGCAAAAATACAACCACCACATGCCACACTCACAAATGACATCTGACAACGACGTCTGATTTTAAAAAATAATTTAAGAAAATCTTAGTCCAGAGCAGGGCCACCAAGATGATCTGAGGGATAAAGCAGCTCTCCATCTATGAGGAAAGGCTGAGAGAACTGGGATTGATCAGCCCAGAGAAGCGAAGGCTTTGGCGTGACCTAATTGTGGGCTTTCAGTACCCGAAGGAAACCTACAAGATAGGCAGAGAGGGACTACTACAAGGGCATGCAGACACAGAACGAGGGGGAATGGCTTCAAACTGAGAGAGTAGTTTAGATTAGTTATTAAGAAGTATTTGCTGTGACGGTGGAGAGGCACCGGAACAGGTTTCCCGTAGAAGTTGTGGACACCTCATCCGTGGAAGAGTACAAGACCAGGCTGGATGGAGCCCTGAGCAACCTGAGCTCGTGGAATATGTCCCTGCTCACCGCAGAGGCGTTGCAACTAATAACCTTTAAGCTCCCTTCTACCCGAAGTCTCTCTAGAGAACGTAAACAAATCCGGGAGCAAATGCGAGCACACCAGGCCCCCCTGCCGCTTGCTGGAGACCCTTCCCGCCGCTCCCCCCTCCCCTGCACAGGCCGCAAGCGCCACCGCCCGCCCGTTCCGCGGGCCAGGCCGCCCGCCCACCGCCCCCGAGGCCGCGACGCCCCGCGGCCGCCCGGACCCACCTTCATCGCGGCCACCGCGGGCTGCCAGCGCCGGCACCGCGCATGCGCCGCCCGCCCACGGCGCCGCGGTTACCGCGGAGACGGAGCGGGCTGAGGGTGGGCCGGGAGCGGGCTGGGACCGGCCCCGGCCCCGACCCCGTCGGGAGGAGCTCTGCATGAGGCCGCGGTCCCCAGAGCGGGGTACAGGCAGTTCTCAGAGGAAAAGGAGGGGTTTTAGGCCTCAGGCACGCAGAGGGGACTCTAAGCGAGGGAATAAAGGCACACAGGCGCCGGCAAAGCCTCTTGCGATCAGCTGTATTCCAACTGCAAAGCTTCATCACAAAGTATCACCGATTTCTTTTAAAACAATAAATAGTTCGCCGAGAGCGTTAAAACACACGTTTAAAATTACAAATATACAAAGGACTTTGGGTATCGAGCACTTAAAACTTTTTTTTTTAAAAAAAAAAAAAAACCCAAAACATTCAATGAGTTCACATCTTCCCGTTTTTAACGCGCGGTGCTGTTCGAAGAATATAAGGGACAAGGCACATAAAAGCAAATACAAAAAGGCTTCTCTCGAGAACATTTAGACCGTTCAAACCAATTCGGTGTAACAGCAGAGGGCTCGAGAAAGGCAAATTATAAAGTATCTGAAAAAATTAGGTAACTTAAATAAGGTAATTAATTTGATACAGTCCTGCGAGGCACACGTCACCCTCCTGTGAGATGCTGAACATGCTTCAATGCTGGCAGCTGAGCATCTGGCAGGATTGGGCCCTTTACATTTTTAAATAACCTTACAGGAAAGACAGACAATTTCTTCATCTTATAAAATTATACTTCTCATAGTAGTGCAAAGCCTCATTTAAAAATGTAATTAGTCTAGATGTAATGGAATGCTTCAAAAATTCCAAAGTGCAAATATTAAACTTAAATTGGTTAATTGTTTATCACACTTTAGAATTCTTCCAATAACTCATACAAATAGCAAAGTAAATACAAGAACCAAAGCAGGGGAAAAGGTATGATGCATCTTGCATAACCATTTTGAAAATCCAAAAAGTATACTGGATGTGAAAAATATATATCAGAAATTATTAAATAGCAGGTTTCTGTTAGCATAAGACAATATTTAAAATAAGGCTTTGGTTAAATAAAAAGTTTGCTAAACTAGGAATGATGATAAAAAGTGCAAAAGATTCATCAAATACACAACTTCATTTCCAAAGCAGGCATTACACCTGCCATTTACAATAGTTTGCATTGGTTTGTTAGCCTGCCTGCAGTCACTCAGATATCTACTTGCATTTATTACAAGCAAATTAAATCTATGGGGTGCAATCCTATAACTTGTTTCACCCAAAGATAGACCAAATTATACCAAAGTATATCCATTTATAGCATCACTGCTCTGCATTTGGGGAAATCAAGGCCCTGGAACCATAACATTGGATTATTATAGTGAGTTCATTCATTTTCTTAGCGCTTCCTAAACAGAAGTCCTCTGCTGCCAACTGGCAGGTTGCAGCTGACTTACTTACAAGTAGAACTCTTGTAACATATGCATAACAAAGATAAGTTTTTAAAAAGTGCTTAATATTGGTCCATAGGAACATCAGGTCAACTTCAGACCAAACACTTTGCTGTGGTAGATATCCTGCACCTGGTGTTTACTGGTGCACTCGTAGTTTGCTTGAGGAAAAAGTAATCCTCTGAGTCTACACAGGAGAATGTCACCTTCCCAGAGAAAATAATTCAGAGTTTTACAGTCACAACACATGCTCCAGCTCTTCCTAAGCACAGTGGTGCAACCTGTAAACAAACAAACAAACCATCTGTGAGAGAAATGCAGTCAGCTCTAAGTAATTTTTTCTCCTAATTATATGGCTGCAGCAGAAAGACATCACCTATGCTCTGTTAACATGACTTACAACGTGGTCCAAAATTGGATACAAACATAAAGAAAAGGTAAAGAGATTTTCTATACAGAGTGAAGCACTCTGAAAACAATAGCAAGACTTAAGGGCATCAAGCAATTCTTATTGATAATTTCAATTATTCAGTGTTACAGGAAAAATAAACCTTTGTTATACTACAAACTGGATACCTGAGCTAGACAGCCAGACAACTGAGTAAAGGGTGGTAAAATAATGAATTTCTCAGGAACAGAAAATGCCTAAAATTATAGGGGCAAGCTTTTTTACTTGATTATTTGAAAAAACTCCTGTTACGAGTTCTTGAAATCAGAATAAATCTACCAGTCTTTATTCTTTAATTACAAACAGAATTTACTTCTGGCAAGACCCTTTTCTGCTGAGATTCTGCTGGACCTGAACAGAGGGCAGTAGCTTCTAACACACCCCTTTGCTTCCTTCCCCTTTTAATCTTTATAGCATTGCAGTGTATGTGAATAGCACACCAAGTGGTACGTACAGAGACTATCCTGAAGACAAAAAAGGCTGTTTATGCCAACTTCCCTATTTCTTTTCTTTTCCCCAGGAACAAAAGACTTTTCTAGAGCTGTCTGTAGCTCTGACAACCTTCACCTGAGAAAATTTCACTGCCTTCTCCTGAGTTGTGTGAAGATGAAGAGGTGGCAGACTGCTGACATAACAAGAGAGAAGCAACGTACACAAATATTTCCAAATCCCTCCGGGAAGGGCTTGAAACTATCCTACATATTGGGATTATGGCATTCAGTGAGATATAGAGGGTCAAGGCTAAGGATCCAAAGGAACATACGGATGGTCACCACTTAGGCATGTGAAATTTAGTTAGATGCAATGGTGAGAAGCACAGTTTCTCTCCTCTGGTGTGAAGCAGTTTCTGACCTCTGGTACACGTTTTTTTCTTTAGTAGGACTAACAATGCCATGGGTTATCATTACCAGTACCAGTGAATGCACCAAGATCTGATGATCCTCCTTGATGACTTCTGTTTTAAGACCTTGCAGCAGTGTGAAATGGAGGGAAATGGTCAGCTGAGTTTTTTGTGTTCCAGGGATTTTTATAAACAGCAGTTCAGTTTTCTCTTTTTGAATTAAGAATTTTGGGCTATTACCAGAATAACATATTGAGGTGATTCAGAATTCAGTTGCCTAAATACTGGTGTCTGATGCTATTACAGATGAGCTTGGACATTGATCCTGGTCTGCAACTGGCCAGGAGGGCCTTGGTCTCCCACAGATTCTGTGCTGTATCTGCCAGCCTTTTGTGGATGTAGATGTTTTAGGGTATCTCAAATGGCATTAGATATAAAAGGACAGTCAGCTCGGGATGTCCTTGTGCGTGCTCTTCCCACAGAGAGACACATTCCTGGAGCTATATAAAAGCAACCAAGCTCTGAAGTGACAGTAATGGTTTCTGAGCATGAACTGAAGAATTATTTTTATTTTAAAGCTGCAAAAAATAAAATGGGTAAAGTCCTCCTGAAACCTGCATGCAGCATACATAGCATTCACCTCAGGAAGGGATTATTTATGAAAAAATAACCAAAACCTTAACAAAATCAATGTTGAGAGACACTGTGTTAGAGAGACAATGTTAGAGCTGAAACTAATCTACATTTATCTTTAGAACAGGAAGTCATGTAAACAGAATCCTTTATGACAGTTTGGGGAACGTGGCAATACATTTCATTAAAAGTAGCTGAGATAGTAAAAGAAAATAGCTATGCTCTTGCAAAAGAAAGGAGGGAAGTTTATTAGAAATTAACAATGTCTATTTAAAATAAGTCATCTCAAGATGGTACACAAAGGGAAAAAAGAGATAACAGACTAGTAAGAAAGTGCTTTATAGAGAACGAATATTTGAATATTCCTTGCAAAAGGAGGCACATTTGAAATAACAATATTTATTAATAGTAGTGCATGGTCTGATCAGAAACTATACCTGTGTCCATTCATTTGTCTGGGGATCATAAGACTCCACAGTATTAAGATATGTTTGACCATCATATCCTCCAACAGCGTACAACTTGTCACCAAGAAGACACACTCCCACTGCATCTCTGCTAATGCTCATAGAGGCCACAGCAGTCCACATATCTGTTTTGGGATCATACCTAAAAGATAATTTGTGTTATGCTCTAAAACTGTTACCAAAATTCAACAAAACAAAATGCACTGGAATTGATGCTGTCAAGGTAGTAGAAAACAGGACAGTACAGATCTGGGTGTTAATTTCAAAGGACTTCCCCCCCTCAGTTCCCCTTCCTTTGAAACTGTTCCTTTATTCATCTTGTAACACAGTGACTACTAGCCAGATATCTACTTCATACTGCTTTTCAAATACTTATATAGCCATATACGGCTGTTCTTACTACATTTTATATGTCTAAACATAGCATGCCACAAACAGTTCTGCTGCTGTGTCACAGTAGAGCAAGTGCTTGCTTTAATTACTGCATGTCAAAGCACAGGCTGGTAAAATTCGGTTTGGTACTAAAATTACCATTATTAAGATTACCAATTTCAAAAATAAGACCCCCAAAAATGGTTTGAGAAAATTATATGGGGAATGGAAAACCCTTAAGACAATTTACAACACTTTCAAAATCAGAAGTATCAGCACAGTAAACAGCAGATGGTTTAATGAAAAAAATGGTGTGGTTCTAGAACATTATCAACACTCTTTACAAGTCAAATTGAGAACTACATAGGAGACTCCATGCTATGCTTATGGCAAGGAATATATTTTAATCTGAAAGAGATAATCTTTTTTAAGATTGCAGATGCTTACAGCAGAACTCTAAAAAACTGTACAGAGAAAATAGCGATTTGACTAAGATCATACTTGCTAAGAACAAGTTAAAAGACACTAGTCTTAAATTTTTTGCATGAAAAGCATAGATACAAAGAGCTCTAACAATTTTATTTGCTTTACTCAAAGTATTACACAAAGCATGGAAGCAAACTGTAACATGAAAACACTACCTGAATCATATACTCAAATAGAAGAGGGTGGTTAGTAAGCTACATGTAGAAATTACTTTTCCAATTATTTTATAAGCAATTGTATTTATTTGGGAATACCAACTTCTGATGCAACATATTGCAGTCAGAAGCTTAGTGTAGTCATAAAAGATTGATTTTTAAAATTAATATTTCTTAATCTTTAATTTTTTAAAGGAACTAGTTCCATTAATTGGATGGTCTTCAATTTCAACTCATTTAAAGAGCAAAGACAAAATGCACTACAAGATGAGTCCTATTTATTAAAGCAATGAGTTCTGTAACTTTGTTTCAGAGAATACTGATGCAGAAAAATACACAGACTTACTGCTTCTCTTGGGTTTCTGATTTTCTGTATTACCCTAAAAATTTGTTATTTGCTAACAAGTAGCATCCTATCTGCAAACCTTTCTGCAGTCTTTTCAGTGCAACTTCCATATGTTAAGGGCTATGGGCCACACTGTATTTTCAGGTCTACTAGGACTCTGGAAGTTTGAAAATTAAAGCTCTCTTGTGGTGGATTTTTGTGGTGTGTTTTTTTTTGTTTTGTTGTTTTGGTTTGTGAGTTTTTTTGTTTGTTTGGGTTTTTTTGGAGCTTAAGGGTAAAATATATGTCCTGGCATGAATAAATTTAGTAAAAGAAGAATATGGGTAATGAAGACTTACTCTAAGTGTTGGAGGTAACTGGAAAGAAGTTTTACAGCTGTTGGTGGGGGAGCAGGGAGAGAATTAAAGCATAGTACAGAAAGACCTCAAATGCCAGTGAAGATTTAATACAGTGAATTATGAATTATTTACTGTCTTTTAAAATTATTTTACGGATTGCATGTGCTTCTGCAATTTGTAATACAGTCATTCATTAATCACTTTACAGAAAAATATACCAATCTAGGAATGAATGAATTACATGCCAGTTTCCCAGTGTCATTAGGGGATATGAGAAAGAATTAGATATATAAATATCCACAAAACCTTACTGGTAACTCCTTTGAAAGTTATTATATGAATAGATTCAGACTTCTTGTCTGAAGATCTTGAAGACTTCTTGTGAAAGAAGATCTGCTCCATTTTTAAAAGCATTCAATTCCAAGTTGTTTCAGTTATCAATCATAATTCATTCAATAAGATTGTTAAAAAAATCTAGATTCATTGCTTTAAGGAGAATTTGCTTTAAACAATCTGTCCTGGTAACATTTTGAATCATAATATGACTACACAGCATATTTTTATATGTAAGTTTCCTCTGTTCATGCTAAAAATAACACACCTATTTTATTGGATTTCTACTTAAAGCTCTATCCATAAATCACTAGATGGACTAGCACTATTAGAACCCCATAGCAGGATATGCCTCCATCAGGATATTACCTTTCTACGCAGTCTGACAGCCTGGATGTTAAGTTGGATGCTGGAGCATCATGGCCACCTATTGCATACAAGAACCCATTCCAGGTGGTTACACCTACACCACCTCTTCTTTTTGACATCTGAGCACAGAGAGTCCATTTGTTTGTATGAGGATCAAAACATTCTACTGACTTAAGACAAGAACTTCCATCTCGACCACCAACTGCATAAAGCCTACAAAGTAAAACAACAACAAAAAAAGAAGAAAATAAATGTTTTCTGAATAAGACAGTTTCTAGTGAAGCATGAGGGATTCCAAGTTTGTTAAAAGGGGAAGTTTAGAAGGAGACTTTCAACTTTAAGTAGACTGCTCTGTTATCTCAGGCGAGATTTTGCTCCAATCTTTTCCTATTGTACTGATCAATGCATAACAACAATTTACAGAAAATGGAATATCTTACACAGCTTTTATATTCCAACCTACAATTTCAAAATTACATATGTGACTTTCAGGGTCGGAAGGACAAATTCAGTAGTGGATCTGTGCATGCACCATCTCTACCCTGCCTCATCTTAGGCATTCAAGTGCTTTCCTGGACCTGGGTTTTAGTTCATGACTGACAGCACTACCTTAAATCACTCACCCCCACTAGGTGGCCCAATTTGCTTAGTCCTAAGAGAAAGGTTTCTAGCATTTGGTACAAAGGATTTCAATTATTTGCAAGGTCTGACCGAAATGAGTGAAAAAAAAATTGGTTTAGGAGGATTCAATCAGTGATGAACCTTTAAAACAAATAAAATATTCAAATTTCATAAAGAGCTTATGAACAGAATCTGTGAGCAATCTAGGCATAGTAGCAGATATGCCCAGCAATATTATTTGGAAAAGTGGGAACACAGAAGCCATTCTAAAAAGGAAGCAATGCATCAGAAGTAAAATCCAGTGAGTGACCACCTCAAATAATTTCAGATCCTAAGAATTGTTAAATAATTAAACAAACATTAGATACTGTAAATAATGATAGTGTGAACAATTTACAACAGTTATCATGAAGCACTATTCAAGCTGTCCATAGTTTGGGTAATACTAGTGTTTGGTTTCTTAAATATATTGACCAAGGGACTTATATACAAATATCTTATAAATATGGTTGATATAGTCCTTCTTAGTAACAATTTGAATACACTTTAAAAAAAATTCCACAGAAGTTTCTTGTTTAGTACTACAGTTTGTTAAAGGTAAGAAATGTACTGAAGGTTTCTGTAAAACTCTGTTGTAGTTCCATAAAGTTCATGACTAAAATAAATCTGTTATGCAACATAACATTTATGAAGCCGCCAACTTTACCTTCCATCAAAACATGAGAGAGTTTTGATCACTTATGCAGTGATTTTGCATTCTGGACACAGAGAAAGACATGTTAATTCCTCAATATGAAGGTTTTGATCCAATCACTGAGACGTACCAAGTTACAGACAGACATTAGAGAAAAGTGCAGAAGTTACTGCTCCTGCACCTGAAATGCTGCATGCATTTTACCAATTGTCAGCTGTAGTTGACAGTAGTTGTCAACAGTAGTTGTTGCCTCCATTAAGAGTCTAGGCAATGTTCTATAATAACAGGGAAATGTGAGGCTCTAATTCTGGTGCTTTTCATCACTTCTAGGACTCTCTGCTGAATATATAGCAAGTTTAGGACCTAACGTAGGTATCTGAGACTGCAGTTCCAAGGCAGCCAAGGCACTCTGCTTGCTGGTCATTTAAGTTCCTCCCTCCTGCCTGTAGGCAGTGAGCATTTCCACTCATTCCTGGACTTATTCCAGATCTTACCGAACCCTTTGTAGGTGCCTTTCAGCAGCACTAATTTACCAGTGACTAGGCTTCCAAAAAAAAAAAGTGTGAATAACTTTTTTTACCTGACAGCAGCTCAAGGGAGATGCATCAGATAGCACATAAGCAGGAAGTGAAAATTTGTGGACAACGGAGTGTAAATATTCTGCCACAACCACAATACTACTCAGTAAATCAGTAGGCTTCTGTCTGCTGCGGTATTCCTGTAGTCACCCTAGCAAAACATGGCTTGCTTCTCTCCACTCCCAAAGCAGGGGCTCTTCTTTAGTAAGAATTGCATCTTCAACTGTGTAGGTGCATACCCAGGTGAAACTAAGCTTAATTAAAGGTGAAGCAACAGACTGAACTTGTTAATTTAGCTTGAATTGCTAATTTAGCTTGGTTAATCATTGGCTAGCCTTAGTTTATGTAGTGCTGATACATTAAGCGCATTCATCATCATCAGCAGCTCCAAATCTGCATTTCTGTAGCTTCAAAAACCACACTGTTGGTGGATCTGTGATTGTGAAAGTATTGAACGCAACCAAACTTACAGTGCTGAGCTGGTTATAAACAGAAATTAGGCCCAGCTGCACCCAGCCCCTCTGATCTCTGAGGACCAGCTGGAATGCAAAGGGGATTATTTTCTGCCAAATTTCATACTCTAATGCAGCAGGTTCTTGGAATAAGAAAGATCTTGCCATACTGGAGCAAGTCCAGCTGCTGGTCACTAGGAGGATGAGTGTGCTAGAACACTTGACATACAGCTGCAGTGCTGTGGAGAGGCTTGCTTGACCCAGCTTGGTTATCTTTTCTGTGAATGAAGAAACTTGGCTCTTAATACTACTATTTGGTATCTATCAAGAGAAATTATTAATAGTCATTTAGGATGGTCCTTTAATTACATTAAAAGAATGAGATTTTAAATTTGAAAACAGAAATTCCTTCACATACTTTCCATTTAATATTGCTACACCAACGGTGCTCCTGGGAGTTGACATACTAGCTACAAAGTTCCACTGACGAGCCTGTGGATCCCATCTTTCCACTGTATTTAGGTAGCTCCAGCCATCATGTCCTCCTACAGCATACATGGGACCTTCCAATACAGCTACTCCTAAAATAGAGGTATGAAAAACAATTTCTTCTGCATAAGAGGAGTAAAGATCAGAATTTCTTAGTGACAGTCCAGCGTGCACCAGAAAACTGAAAACAAAACCCCAAATAAACCTTTTGGTAGCTGATGCTACCAAATCTTCAATATAATCTGAAGGAGAAAGGACATTGAATAAGCAGTTGGCAATAAAATGAAATTTCCACCCCCTAAACTTTATTTCTGAATGTTTTTTGACCAATCCTAAAACAGGTAACCTTTAAAAAATATGCAGTTAGCCTTTACAGAACTGTACATACCAAGACCGTGACGATGAGTGGACATTGGTGGCATTACACTCCAAGTTTTTGATCTAGGGTTGTAGCACTCCACAGTGTTCAATGTTTTCAGTCCATCTCTGCCACCAACAACAAACAATTTATCATCTAAGACTGCAACTCCAAACTGTAATCTTCGTCCATTCATGTTTGCAACTGGAGTCCATGTGTTGGTACGAAGTTCATATTTTTCAATGCTTGTAGCTCCTGAATGACAATATATGCAAGTTATATTCAATAAAAAAAAGTTCTGAAGTATCAGGATAGTTTTCATTTTAGCAATATGCTGATCTCTCAAGCATGATACCCTGCAGCATATTCTTAAGTCTGTGTAGACAAGTAGTCTTTTTTGACTTCCTCAGCAATTACCTGCACCATTACAAAGGGCAACTTTCTTGGTGTTTTCCAAGACAAAAACCAGGTTTTGTAACAGCTTTGCAGAATCAAGCCTTTAGAAACAGAAATATTATGAATATAAACTAACCATGTGGAATGCAATCATATGTTGAAATCAACTGTTTTGTAATATTAGACAAAAAAGCTGATGGTATGTGACATGAACTACTGAGAAACAGCTTTAAAACAAATCAAAGAACACACTTTCTCTGCCGTAACTTTCCTAACTTACCAGATCCCTTCTAATTGCCATTAAAAAGTATGGAATCTTCTATGAAGAAAATAATCCAAGTAGTTGTGACAGAACTATTTAACAATTAGTCAAAATATTTTTGTTGATTTGGCTTTTTTTTTAAGCATGTGCAGGTCACCTTTGTGGCCTCTTAGTCCTTTTCTTCATTTTCCAAATTACTCAAGTAAATAAAGATAAGTTTGTATTCAATTAAAACACTTCACTACTCAGAAATGAGCTGTTATTATGGTAATTTGAAATCAGAAGTCTAGATTCCAGAATATTTACAGTATTCTCAAAGATATACAGGCTTTTTTAAACTAATAAGCATAATAATACTTTAGATGTTTCATCTTCTGTACTACCAAATCCTTGAATTTTAGATTTAACAGGTTGTAAAAAAGTCTATCAAACATTTAGTTTAAAAAGAACCAAAACAGTTCATCAGCTAAACATTACATAAGCCAATACCTTTTGTTGCATCCATTCCTCCAACTGCAAACAAAACGCCCACTGTAGATTTTCTAGGTTTGGTGCGAGGGCTTTGCAACATAGGTCGTCTCTCTGGCAACAGATGGTACTTCATTGCTTCCATAATGAGTTTTTGACATTCAATGTCATCCCTAAAGAGTGCGTTGTTCTCCATATCTGCCAGAAACTGTGAAAAAGAAAGAAAATCAAGCAAGCTTATTACTAGAAACCACATGAAGAATAAAACCATGATTACCAAGATAATATTTTATACAAACACTTCCACTGCCTGATTTAAAATCTCTGTATTTTCAAAATGGTCTTATAAAAAAGGCTAGGGTAAAAAACCAAATTTCTAATAAAGAGAACATCCACATTTTGAGTAAAGCCATCAAATTTATTAATTAATATTTAAAGAGGAAGGCCAGCTGATCTTAATGGATGATTTAAGCTTAATAATCCAAAGGAAGGAAACAATCTCTTTGAGTTCAGTGCTGTGCAGGAATGTGCAAGAAAGTGGAAACAGGCTCTGGGCATGTAAGTCAGTCCAATCTCATGTTTTTATTCCCAAATCCACATGATGCAGAGGTCTGTAAAAGCCCTTTCAGCACACGCTGAATATTTTAATATGTATTCTGTTCCTTACCCTGACAGTGACTAAGATCACAATGTATCACTTAATAAAAGCCTTTGTTAAAATTTTCATTTTATATAAATTTTATAATTTTTTTATAAGCTTGCAAGCAAATTTGGCAACTTTTAAAACATATATAAACTAAATAAAATTCAACTAAAGACTACTAACAGAAGTTTTTAAGTTCAAAGATTCTGGAGTGGTTTGTACTCAATATTTATCAAACTATAGGAAAAAAAAATTATTAGGTTGAGAGTCCCATTCTAATTATTAGAAGTCTGGAGACTGGCATTTTTCTGAGCTGCACAACATGGCATGAATAACAGAGAAAAAGGAAATTAAGTGCCCCACTGGGATTTGGACATTTGTCAGCAAAAGAGAGAGAAAAAAAGGTAGATACCTCTGAAAAGCCAAAATCCAAACACTTTGTGAATGTTAGACATGGAAGTGCACAAACCAATATGAGATATCATTACTGAGCTGTTGACAGCCAGCCACTAATAGGTACAAAACTGCTGTGACATCAATCAGCAGAAGTACTAAAGGGACTTGCTGTGAAATAGATGTGCACAATATGGTGTGAATATCCCTGGCTTAAAGCTGCTTAGGGTGGCAAAGTGGCAAATATGATAACTATGGTTCCAGAAGAGATACAGGTAGGTACAGATGGCTAAATTTGAGCTCCTCACTATCAGGCAAAATAACACAAAATATGACAAAAAACATAATTAACCATCACAGAGAGAATAAAAAACCCTTTCAAAGCCCTTCATCAGTGATCTTCAGAAAACTGAGACTTTTGCAGCATTTCTCTAAGTGGCTAGAGCTCCCACTATTTAAAATAGCAAATGAAATGTTCTCATGTAAATTAGTAGAGGGAACTTAATCTCAGTTTTTACTTTCATACCTTTCATTGTTTCTTCTTTTGACCCAAAGCACCACTTGTATCACTTCACATGGACATTTTGTGATTATAAAATAATGAACTAAAAGCTGTCTTTTAACTGCCAGTGGGTAATGCCATAGAATTGCACAAAGTTTAAAAATATTTTAAAAAGAAATCAATTAATTCCTATTGTCCTAAATCAGACAATGTCAGAACTGCATGCATAAGAACTAAGGCTTGTACAGAATATGACCAATTCAGACTTTAAATGTATTTTTCTGATGGACAAGCACCATATAATATTTAAAGCAACACTATGTGTGAATATGAGTTCTGCAACAACAAGATGCAACCTACATTTTCTACAGTTTCTAACCCACTCAACCTATAAAGAATTTCTCACAGCACAGAATCACAGTCTCTGAAAGCTACTTTATTTCATTTAAAAAGAAATGCAATCTAGTCTGCAGGCTCTTGAAACTAAAACTACTATAATTATTCCTCACTCAAATAACTTAGAATGGGCTTACTAAAAGCATATTTTTTCCAAGTTTTATTATTTATATATGTCCTTGCACTAAAAGCATTTCTAACAGCATTTACAAATGACATATTAGCATGAAATCATAGTAACTGCAAATCTGATAAGGAGAAAGGTAGTGCAGATACTCAGTACTAAGAATTTCTGACTAAAAGGGATCTGAGCCATCTTGTAATTCAGAAATTGCTAAATTATCTTTTTCATTATTTATCATAATATTTGCCACCTTATATCTTAAGAGGTTGACAAATATTCATCTTTAGGAAAAAGAAATATACAAATATTTAGGACACTGCTTGCATTAACCAGCGAGACATCAGAATGCTGTCTACAAAGAGATGCATAAACCCAACCAATAAAACTAGCAATTACTTACAACTTCTTTTGCTTCCAGTGCTACAGTTTCACAGTTATTTCCTGAAGATTTTTTTAAGTGTATCTGCATCTCTGCTTGCAGTGGTTTTGGTTTCAGCAAGTTGTACAATTTTCTAATTTAATTTCTTTCAAATACCTTTAACTCATCAACCATAAAACTAAAAAGCTTTTAATTATGTTCTATTTGCTGTCAGATTGCCTAATGTCACATGATCATGATTCTGAAAACATAAAGACTGCTTTGGGCATTTCAAGCAAGTTTACTCATCTACTAAATGTTTCCATATTAAAATCAAAGTTCTAACATTTTAGTTTGTTAAAGAAAGTAATAAATGAAAAGGTAATAGAAATTTTTTTTTTAGAAATACAAGCATATATTTGGAGATGAGATGAAAAATTAAAGATAAAATAATAAGTAAAATAAAATTTTGCTTTTGTAATTTATCTTGCTATTTTTCTGATCAGTTACTGAGTGGACATAATTTGATTTCAGTACATATTTCTGGGATAAATTCTATACTTTCAGTTTCTAAAGATGTTTAAATTACAGCCAAATAAGTAAAAGGAATACAGCAGGGGTTACTTGGTTATCAAATAATTAAATGTTCAACAAAAGCATTATTTCCTCTTTGTTAATTGCCTTACACTGAATCATGTTTCTAGAAAAATGGAATGACAAAGTCAAGGCCATAACTGATAAAATCATCCTTTTGAGTATATAATAATCAGTATGGAAAAAAATACTACAATGATTGGTAAAGAATCTTATTATCCAGCAAGAGGACATCAGATTAGAAGTAATACACAAAATGTAATGCATGTGATTTATCACTATGAATTAATTTAACTCCATTTTTCTTGTGTTAATGAATTTTAATTATCATTCAGGTTCCATAAAAATCCTATTTTTGTCATTTAAGAGAGAATTTTCACTAAACAAACTGAAAATCATAAAGCAAAATACTTTGACTCTATAGTAAATATTAAATATTACTAAAGAAGGTCCAGCAAGGAAAGAGAAGAAAGGGAAAATAAAAATATTCAAACCTAGTTTACAAAGTTGCTACCAGGTAGTGAATCACAGAAACACAAAATAAGCAGAGTTGGAAGGGACCTACAACAATTATCAACTCCCAGCACCCCACACAACATCCCCAAGGGTCACATCATGTGCCTGAGAGCATCATCCAAACACTTCTTGAACTCTGTCAGGCTGGGTGCTGTGACCACTGCCCTGGGGAGCCTGTTCCAGTGCCCAGCCACTCTCTGGATGAAGAATCTTTCCATAATATCCAATCTAAATTTGCACTGATACAACTTCACGCCATTCCCTTGCCTGGCTGGCCATGCTGGGCCTGATGCCCCCCAGGACACACTTGGCCCTCCTGGCTGCCAGGGCACTGCTGACTCATGTTCAGCTTGTCATGGACCAGAACCCCCAGGTCCCTTACTGTGGCACTGCTTTCCAGCATTTCATTCCCCAGGCTGTCTGTACATCAAGGGCTGCCCCATGCCATTTCCAGAGTCTGGCACTTTTCCTTCCTAAACTTTGTACATTTGGTGATTGCCCATTCCTGTAATCTGTCGAGGTCTCTCTGCAGGGCCTCCCTGCCTTCGAAGGAGTCAGTATGAGACTAACAGGAGTAGTCATTCCTATGGGACAGGAAAACTGTAATTCACAATTATTTAAACAAACTGAGCCCAAAGTTTCCTCCACATTTTCTGTTAATGTCCAAGAAGGAGAAAAAATATTGACTGGGAAGAACAAGAAGTATGTAATGATGACCTATCAGGAGTTAATAGAAAAATCACTCCAAACAATTAATTCAAATTGCATTTCCTAGCTATTTCTACATGAAGGAAATATAATGAGCCAAATAAACTGTGCAAATTCAATACAGAAGGAATTTAAAAAGGACACAGCATCTAGTGACTAAGATATCTTTGATAAGCATTTTCACAGGCAAGGAAAAAAAACCTTTTTCTAGAAGCAAAGGATCAGAATATGATGCAATTCACAAAGAGACACAAACTATCATGCCTATACAACATGCTAAGCTCTTACATGTGGCTCTAAGAATCCAGACCACTATAAATTTTATGATTTATCACTATCAATATATTTATGCTGTAGACATTATGCCCACTGTAACCATGGTAAAAACTAGAGAGGAACTGAACAATTTACTTGTGGAGCAAGCAGAGGCAGTCTAATGTAAGCCAGGAGTTTACTGAGATCTTTCCTTCTCTGTTCCAAATCATGTCGAACCCACGTAAGTAGTGCATTCAGTATAGTTTCTTCATTAGGAATATTCATGTCATCACTTGCTAACAGCTTAGCAATTTCAGTGGCTGGCAATAACAGAAATTCCTGATTTCTAATTACTTCCATGAAGTTTTCCTGAAAAAGAAAAGTATTTTAACAGAGGCAACATCATACTTTGAAGACATTTTATGGAACACCTGCTGTATTCTCCCCTCTTTTCCCTCCCTCCATGCCATCTCTCAGTTGTCCCACTGGAGTACTGACTCAGGAGGAAGATCCAAAAAAAAGTTGAAGTACTGAATTATTTTTATCCCTGATCATTTCCCCAACTCAACCATTCAGTCTCACAGACATGCTGAAACAACTGAGGGAAGTGTACAGACAGAAATGAGCCATAGGTTGTGGGTGTTACTATCTTGGCACCACAAAGTGAAGAAATACTTTCTGAAGTATTGTTAAAAAGATGCAGTTTGCTCCTGTTGTCAAGCAAAGAGCACAACACTGTACAACAGCTGGGCACATGTAACTGTTTTCATTACTGGTAGATGAAATGTGGTAGTAAGTTTTCAGAGGAAATAAACAACACTAACGATTTTATTGTTGATTTAAAATGGATTATTTTAAGTTTATTTTGCCATTGGTAGGTTTTATACAATTGATCTGATTTGACTGGGGAGCAAAACATATAAAGAATCCACAATATTACACATGCCTTGCTATGCTAACAATATTTATTTTGATAGAATTCAACCTTCTAACTTTCATCCTGTCATTTTCAGCAACAAATCTTTATTTCAAAATAAGAAATTCATAATATGTAACATGTCCTATGCTGATATCAAATTACTTCATAATATGAGGACTTGCAGCATATTCTGTAAGGATTCTGATCAGTTTGGGCTGAAATAGCAGAAGTATGTAGAAATACAATCAACATCATGAACTTACAGTGAAAAACCCGAATGTAACAGAAAAGAGTGATGTTGTGTCTATCCTCTCTCCCCATATACCTTTACAAGGCAGCAAAGCAAAGCAACGCAAAAGCAGAAAAGTAAAATCACAACATATTCTTGTATTTCTGTAGCTGAAACACCAGCTAAATTCACACTCAAAACTGAGAGAAACTTCATGGTGATAACAATGTTACAATGAATTGATTAAATGCACTGTGGATTTCTAGATAGTTAATGGCATGTGGTTTTTGGTCTGCTATCCCATGTACCTCTAAAACACCTGGAGAACAAAATGTGTTAGATCCACAGACATGGAAGTCTAACTGAGCCTAATATGAAAATTACCCTTACTTACTGTCTTGCTTAATGTTTTAAAAAGAAAGAATTGCATGCTAATAAAAAAGCATGGAGATTAGAAGAACATGTTGGGAAAAAAAAAGGATTTTTAGATTAAAAAAGGGGAGAAACTCACAAGAGGAAGCAGAAGGTGCACTGCAAAATAGGTCTGAATGTAGTATTTCAAATGGCAACAAAAACTACAGTAGTTTGGCATTATATATGCAATGAGCATCATGACAACAAAGCAAAATAGTTAATACTTTTTTTTATTGCTTAGTCTAATGCTTTCAAAGCTATACCTCAGTACTCCAGAGATACTGACTAATAAAAAAAGAAAGCTGAGCTAAGAGGAAAAAACTAATTAGGTGTAAAATGTCCACCTTACATGAAAGCCAGATGTATGTAAGATGCTTACAAGATATCTAAGGGGAAATATCAAAGCTACTCCACTCCATTGGTAATTCTGAAAATCAGGAAAATAACTGAAAATGTTATCAATGTACATAATCTACTTGTGAATAGAATTTGGAAAGAAAAATACATTTAATATCTGAAAATATTTAATGTTCGAAAAGCTTCCCTACAACAAAGATCCAATTGTCTACACAAAAAAGTACTTCCAAGTGAAAGCTATAGTAGATTATAAAGGAGATAGAGTTGTCTTTTCCTCTTTAATTCATTTAACTATTTGAATTACAAAATAAAAGTTAAAATTAATGAATATATGTATTAAAAACAGTGAAAGCACTGTACCAATATTCAGAAGAACTACACATGCATTGCTATTTATTTCACTCTGATATTAAATGCCTGGCAGTAAAATTGAATCTGAGAAGTGATGAAAATTATTTCCACAGTTTAAACATGCAGTTCACAGGAATTCATATTCCACTGAGTTCATGTTTTCCACTGGCTGCTTTTTGTTGGTTCTTTTTCCTAGAGAGTATGCAAGCTGGAGCTGAGCGTTTGGTTTTGCTGAATGAACAGGCAGCGAGCTCTGACAAAGAGAAATACCAACACTTACTACCTTAAACTTTCCAAATTGTCTATCCAGATCACAGGAAGAGGAACGGGAAAGCACTTGCATGAAAAGTTCTTTCATCTCTGGAGCCAACAACAAGCTGATCTTGCATAAGTCAACCAGGGATCCTCTTTGGAAAGCTTTTTTCCAACTGGATTTCATCACTTCAACAGCTGTTATGTGCAAAAAAGCCTGATTTTCCTTCTTGTTGCTTGCAGACCATTGCTTTTTGATGGGAACAAGTTCAATTTCCTCTTGCTCCCATTCTATTTTTAAAGCAGAGACTCCTTTTGAGCAGAGTATCAAAGCATTCCACTGGGAATACAGGCACTCTTTGTCCTATGTCTGGGGTTTTTTATAATCAGAATCTGAAACTTCCTCTTCCTTTACAGACAGAGATTCTGAAGACAAAAAGAAGGAGCCAGTGTATCTCCTAGCATTCTTAACCTCCTCATTAGCCTTTTCTTTCCTTCTTCTTATGGGAACTCTCTGTGGAAGAATAGGATATTTCAGAGAACAAAAGGTCTGCAGTTTCAATCCCTTGCTTTCTGGTCCTGAAAGTAAACAGAATTTCCCAACCCCAAAATTAGCTCCTCGAGAGCTTGGAAACTTTATCAAATGAGTAGCCTGAGGCTTATGTGTTAACCAAGACAGGGACATGCAGTCCTCATGCTCAATGCTGGGTACTGCTCATTCACATAATAACCTCAAATTCATTCTTCAGCAACTAGAGAGTGAGTAATACTGATACTCTTAACCACAGATCTACCTTGGACTTGGTACAGAGCAAAAAAATATTAGGAGCACATACAAAATAAGATGTCATGATGTGTATTTCTGAATGATACTTAATCCCTACAGTGGGATGCAGTGAGATGGTTAGTCTCCCTGCACACTGTGTCAGAAGGAACAAAACTTTGGAGAGCATCAGACACCTGCAAGTTGAGAGGGACTGAGGCTGCCCAACAGGAAGCTCTAACCATGGGGCTCTGCTTAAGCTCTGAACTTGGGCAACCAAAAAGCAAGAGTTGTTTGACTCACAGGATCTGAATGAAAACAAACAGGAAATGTAATTTTTGTCTGCTGACTGCTTCAGTCCACTGGTCAACTAAGTATGAATTCACTACAAACTGAGCTGACTTCCTGGGAAACTATTAATAGTCAAACAGCTGTCAGATACCACCTACTTTGCTTTTACTCAGATTTGATTGATGTGTTAAACAATCAACCAACCTAATACTTGCACTGTGTGCAGGGTTTGCTTAGAGTACAGCTATTGTAGCTTGACTCCTCGCTGCACTATTTCTGGATTCCAAAACAGACTGAGCAGCATGCAAAAACCTATTCAGTCTTGACAAGGTAGTACTGATCTATTGTGCTAGGCAGGATGGAGGGAACTTGAAAGACAAAGATATCTTGGGATTTCACAGGTAAAAAGTAAGTGAATGAGTATTTTGCAAGTCAGTCAATTACTGAGCAAGATATTTTGGACTGCGATTTCAAGTGCAAGAATGTAAAATCCTTGTTTTAGGCACTATCACAATCTTTGGTTCTGGCCCTTTATGGACAAAAAGCATTTAAATTTCTCCTCTCTTCATGCTCCCCACTAACAAAAGAAAAAAACTGTCCTGGCTATTGAAAAAAAAAAAAAAAAAGACAAAAAAAAAGACAAATTATCCCTCTTTAATTCTTTTAAATCATAACTCCATGATTTTTTGTTCTCCAACTACTGCCTTACAGGAGAAAGCAAGCCTAAGTGTGCCACACATTTTCTTCTGCAAAACTACCCACTTTCTATGCTTGGACCCAATCTATTGTTCTTTTTTCTTTTTATACATCCATTGGCTTGCTCAGAAGTCATACAAATTCCAAAACTAACTTTATCTGAATCTTGTAATACTATCACTCACTGCTCATGTATTTTCTGAACACTTCTGATGAAAACCAAAATGACTTTTCACTCTGCTTTAAGCATGCATAGCTGAGTAACAATGATTACACATAGACCAATTCAGGTACTATCACACGAAGTTTCAAATGTCTGTTCTTTCTTTTTATTGGTAAATCAGAATGTTAAAATCTGGCTACTAAAGAAGCTACTGACACTTACCTAAGAACACCTCACTAGTCACCACAGATATTTCAAGTTCTGGAAATAAACTAGGCTAGCTTTTCCTCATCTCAAAGTATTAACTCCCCTTTTTTGGGGGTTTACTTTTTTATGGAAAAGGAACTATTGTTTTTCATTCAAGGTACACTATCAACTGTTTCAAAGAAACAAGATGTCAAAAAGGGGCGTTTGTTATGACTTTGAAGATGGCAATAAAAATGCACAGAAGGCATTTTGTGCAAAAATGCCTTTACAATTTCATTAAAACAAACAGATACAATACTGGCCAGTCTAATAAAATTCCTAAATTTATAACTGTATGCCCCAAATACAAATATATATAAACCACAGCAAAACAGGATAACCTTTGTTCAAAAGATACCTTTACTCAGATACTTTTCATGATTGTATCAACTCTATTTTAGAACTGTGATGTGTAAAAATCAGAGTTGCTCTTTATGCAGCATTAAATCCACTACTAATCACTTCAGTTCATTTTATGTTTCACTTCATTTATAGTGAGGATTTTTTAAGCCTAAATTTGTAATGCCAATAACTGACCAATTTTGATAAACTGTTCCCCTCTGTCAAAACAACTTATCAACTGTCAACACAGTAAGCAATAAAGTAATGCAACACTTCAGTCCTTTCAGCATAATCGCATCTGTAATATGAAGAAATGCAGCATTCAAATCCTTCTTATCTTTTTTTTTTTTTTAATTGCTGATGATTTCTAATGACTAATGTACTTTACTCAGACAGAAGAACAGAAGCAGATCTAATGGGACAACTCACTGATTCATCCTCCAGTTTAAACGAATGCTCATTTCACCTGAATTTCAAATCTTCATGTAAAAAGGTATTTTAATGAAGCAGGTAAGATGATTACAAACTTATTATATGTGTCATAAAAACCTTTAAAATGGAGAAGTTGTTTTACTTGTAAAAATACTAATGGCAATCACGGGATTTCTTTTCTGTCAAACAAAAATTCATAGAAAATAATGTGTAAATTAAAAGTTAAGTATTTTACACTATTCACTGCCTTCTACTACAATTATTTTAAAAGAACCAGAACTATAACCTGTACTCAGTATAATCCCCTACTGTTCTATGCAGCCCAATGCAGCATAAAAATAATTCCCTGTTTTAACAAAGAGAATTTTGCCAGCTACTACAGGTGTACTTAACCCTTACACTCTAAAACTTCTTAATGGAAAGAGCATCAAGTACCTAGCACTTACTAGTGTTGAACATTTTCTTTTTTCAAACGCCTTTAAAACAAATGAAATTACTTGGGGATTTATTTTAATTGAAGATTCAATTGGGCTATACATTTCTATGCAGTTTCCATAGCAACATTCATTTCAAAATAAAGAAGCCGCTTCTCTATTACTCATTATTACTAAAATTCAATTTAATGTCTCTCTTGGAACTAAACAACATTAAAAGAGGCCTTGGGAGAAATCCATCTAGCACAACTAATTAGTTTTGAAAATGGCTTTTTAAAATCCACCTAATTTGAATTTCATTCACATCACAGCCTTAAAAGCAACAATTTTGCTTTAGTTTTTTGTTTACTGAAGTTAACAATGGCCAAAAGGTACAGAACTATTTTCCTCTGGTCTGAACAAAAGAAAGATAGGTGCTGCAAAAGAATGGCTTTTAGAAAGTTCACAGCCCCTATTTGCCCTAAGTCATGAATTGCCAGTCAGAATACTAAGACTGGAATGCCAACATTCCCCTTCAAGCATCTATTAGTCTAATAATTCTTACTATTCTGATCTTGGCAATTCACTTATAAAGGACATGACAATAGCCTAGACCAAAATACATGCTTATTCTGAAAAAGAACAAGTAGGTCAGAGGAGGGAGTTTCTCTTTTCACATACCTTTTTCTATCACTGGTCTCACTCAGCATAAAATCTAATACTCCTCAAAGGCATAAGCCACATTTACTTTACTGTTTTATTGCACATTCTACTTAACTGTAGTCTGCTTATTTTTGTTTGTGCAATAATGAAGACCAAGAATAGAAACATGTAAGTTAAAATCTGCATCAGTAAATTTGTGTGGCAATGATACTAAATATGTGAGAGATCCATTCACTGCAGAAGAACCCTATCTTGAATGTGAAGGAAAAAAAATATCTTAAACTGCTATTCCTACTAAACTAAATTAACTTAAGCCAGGAAGAACTGATTTTTTTTAATGGTTTTAAACCAGCAAAACCTAAGGCAGCAAGAGGAAGAGCCACGGATTTCTAATACTAATTACAAGACATAAATTAAAACTCTTGGATCTAAGCCAATCTCTTAATGGCAAGGTAATGCCATGACACACAACCAAATTAAGTACTATCTTCATTCCCACATCTCTTATGCAGTTACCTACATGCCCTCATTCAGATCCCAAGAGCTTACTTAGGCAAAATTTCATCAACAAGTGAGCAAAATGCCTCACAAAACTGCAAAGAGCAGATGAACTGAGTTGCTTCAGAGATAGTTCTCCTGCCTTCTTCTGATAACTTTACTAAAATACACTTGTGAGAAGGAAAAAAAAGAACATTTTGTATTAAAATAAAAGGATGACTGTTAAGCAGATGAAGTTAAGTTGGTAGGTCTGAATTTCCATAAGTTAACACAAAAATATAATTGACAAATTTGTATTTATTACAAATAATTACCATTTGTAATAAATTACAAATTTATTATCTAGCCTAAGATTAAAATTCTTTGATGCCTGATATCCCATTGCTAAATTAATAAGAATAAGGCTGAATCTATGTTGCTGAATGCCCACATTCATACCTCAAGTATACTCCAGTTCATACACTTCCATTTAGTAACGTGTAATTTTGGAATAGGTGATGGTAACTTGCCCACTGTGAAGTCTGTAGTTTTTGACAGTCAGAAAGAAGAACAAGTTTTTGAAATATTTTATTAAATGCATCAATCCCATTTCTGTTACAGAGACCCATTAATGCTTGTGTATTTCCTTCCAACTCTAAACCAGCAACTTTGAAGTTATTTTGGCATTTTTCATCATGGGAACATATGAGCATTCTATGTTTGAAAACGATGAAAGCTTTCTGGGAGAAAAACATCAGTACTATATTTAGGAAAACTCTTTATATTCCTTACTAAATAAATAAAACAGATTGTACTAAATGTAACAACATACCATAGTGTAATTGTGAGCCACCTTGTGCAAGTCAGTGCAGCCCTGCGCATCAGCAAAAGATCGGATTCCAAGGCAATTGGATGGATGAAGCTGCTTCATTAGGAATTTACAGCATGCTTCTACAACCTGAGAGAGCTGAAGAAGGCAAGCTGTAGACAACAGGCACTCAATGTTATCTTCTTTTAATTCAAGGCGACCTAGTAACATCAAAAAGAAAAATCACATTAATTTGCTCTTATAATCTTACAAATTCCCTAAAACCCCAAGGCAACAGAATTATTTACAGATTATATGACAGAATATAAGGCTTAGTAAATATCACCCTCAGCATTAGATACTAATTTTGAAAACTATTAGTTATCTATAATGATGTAAGGAAAGGAAATCCTAATGAGATTCCTTTTTTTGTCAGTCATGATACATTTAATAGATTCACATAATTTGTTAATTAACTGAATATAGTATTATCAGAGAAACTTTATCCTATCAAGTTGTCTCAGGTAACAGCAATGAGACCTAATTGCTGTCTACAGCTTTCTCACCAGGGAAGGGGAGGGGCAGGCCCTGATCTCTTCTGTCTGCTGACTGGTGACAGGACCCGAAGGAATAGCCTGAAGCTGTGTCAGGGAATTAGGTTGGACATTAGGAAAAGGTTCTTCCCCCAAGGGTGGCTGGGCACTGGAACAGGCTCCACAGGGAAGTGGTCACAACACCAAGCCTGACAGAGTTCAAGAAGTGCTTGTAAAACTTTTGGGAGACATGGTGTGATTGTCAGGGTGTTCTGAGCAGGGTCAGGAGTCAGACTTTGAGAATCCTTGTAGGTTGCTACCAACTCAGGATATTATATTATTTATTTTTATTTATTTATAAGAATTTAAGTAATGTGAATAATTTGTAAAGAGCATTTGAAATCTAGTAATGGAATACAATGTTCACATAAGAACAATTCATTAGATGAAATTTCCATTTTCACTTCAATTACCTGTGTATGCATATTGAACCAGAGCCCACAGTGCCTTTGGCTCCACACCCTCCATCTTGATTTCTTCCTGTCTTGCTTCCCTTACATCATTAGTGAACATTGCTGCAAAGTAGTCCGAAACAGAGGAGAGAACCAATCTGAGTATGACATGCAAGAGAAAGGAGAGAAACAGAGAAAAGAAAAAAAGTTAGTCAACCTGATGTTTGTTAACTTATGATTCATTACTTTGCCCTTTGAAGAAACACTGTAGTGAGAAAAACACTTAAAAATTGACAAAGTGCTGCATGCTCTAGTTTCTCTCTATGAATAATGAAGTACTGATACTGAACCTACATTTGCTACTGATCTAAACTAATTACCCTTTCAAAGCTCAATGACTTTCAATAGCCAACACAGACATAAATGCTCCCAAATCCACATAAATCAGAAACGGAATATAAATCTACATTACTTAAATAAAAATAAAAATAAAATTGAATTTATTTTAATTTACAGTATGTTAGATACTTTTTTAATTGGGAAATAATGACTTACCAGTCCTTTTCAAAGGGCTTTAAAAAGCTTTTGCTCTTGGTCTGCACATATACATTCAATTCCTAATACTGCTAACAAAACTTGTCACAGTCAATGTGGAGATGATACAGAATAATCTCTTTTGTGAATATGTATTTAGCCTTTTTTAACAATTCTGACTATTTTACATATGTATGTTACATGTGTAGGTAAACATGTTTGTGCACAATGGACATTTCTTTGGATTATTGAGAGCAAAACACTCACAACAAATAATGTCATTCTGCAAAATGTGCAAGAATTTTGATGCCTCAGTATGTGTTCAGAGACTGGGGTAAAAGAGAAAATTGTATCAGGCAGGAATATGAAACCTACCATAACTATTCAGGAGGAGTAAGAGACGTCCAGGAATGGCCTTGTGGCTTGGATGAATTTTTGTGCTGTAGTAGTTCACTGTTACCTTGCCCACAGGGAATTCAATATAAATATAAATACAAACAGCAAGCCCGAGAACCCAGCCTACTGCAAATACATTAAATAGTCCATATGCATACATTCAATTAATTTAAAACTTCTGGCGGTTTATAAAAGCTGTGCTGAATTATTACACTGGTGTGTTAAAATGACAGAGGTCAGGAACCACAAAACAGAGCAAAACTAATTGAAAAGGTGAGCATCAGTGCTTAGGGGAGGATTTACAGGTACATATACAAAGTAATGAAATACAAGGAGCTGTCTCTTAGTTAATTAACTGCAAAGTAATAAAATTTTGACTAATTAATTTCATAGTACATTTTCCTTGTGAATTGTCTGATCATTGACCATTTGGTCAGGCTTACAAAAAAAAAAGAAAAAGATAATCCTTTTTTTCTAGCTGCTGAGGCAACAGAGCAGAGTTATAAGTGCATGGGAAAAAGATTAATTTTATTTTAACACCTTGTATGATTGAATTTTTGTTAAAAGAAACACAGTTCTGTTCTTTCAAAGAAAAATGAAATTCTGTAATTGAAATACGAGATTTATTCTGTGGCTGACTAACTAAGAAAAATTAGAACTTTCTGCTAAAGTAGGGCCCGGGCATCACTTTTAGGCATTTTAACCTCAGATTTAATGAAATCTGCATTTAAATGAAAATGCTGCCTCCCAGAGATCTATAGAAGTGGAGTAAATTAGAGAGTACATTCATGTAAGTATCAAGGGAGAATTTCTGCAACTGCTTTTGATGCTAGAATGAGATGACAAGATCAGATTTCTATGTACAAAATAGGGGTTCTAAGTAGAAGGAAAAGTGGTTTGAATAACCCAAGTATCTCCGCAGGTCCAATTCAAAATTTAAAAAAGCAAAACAACCAACTTAACATACTCACATCTAGCAGTTCTGACTTGGAACTACACAGAACAGAGCTTGAAAAAGACAGTTCTTCTCCAATGGGAAACAGAACTTAATACTTAGTCATATCACAGTTTGGGGGTTTTTTTCCTTTTTTTCTTTCCCTAGCAGTGCAACTGGACTAGGTAGCTGCACTATTATTGTTGCTAAAATGTGTACATTTTAGCAACAATTGCTGAAGAAATGCCAAATAATAACACAAGGGTCCCAATGCCTTCTATCAGAGTTTTGATATCAGCAAATTTCTCCCTGTAATTTCTAGACACAAGAGTCCTCCAATGGAAATTATCTAAAATGTAAACAATTTACTATTTTTGCAAATGTGTTCAGATCCATGAGGAGGTATAAATGCCTCACAGTGGTAAGTGCTTTCCAGAGAGTGACTTGCATATGCTGACAGAGGATGTGAAGTCCAGAAGTAGTTCAATACAGGTAATTTGAAAAAGCACAAATTATACTGAGAGCAATTTTTTAATAATTTCACAGTGAAAACCTTAGAAGAGGTATCCACACTTTTCCCTTAATTCAACTGCTTTAGAAAAAAAAAGTTCTTTCAAAGAAAGAAATGGGATTAAAATATACAGTGACAATGCATCAAGGTGACACTGAGCTAGGATAAAAGAAAACAAAGGCAGACTTTCAGCCAACTGGCCTTTTCTTGTCCTATCTTTTTCCCACTAGTCAATAAAAATCAATTACTCACATGTGATTTGATACTCACTTGTCCCTAAATACTGACAAAATCTGGAGGTTTTATTACTACAGGAGGCTCCAAAGCTACTGATGTCTTTAATTTCATTGGTTTGTATTTATCCAAAATTAAAAAGATCTACCATGATGGCTTAACTTATTTTAAAGAGTTTTCCACTGAGAGCAAGTAAAATATGTGGTACACTTTAAAACCCATACTTGTTGGAACTGTCACAAGCTGCATCATCTAGATAGTTTTCTAGGTCACCAAAGGAATTACTATGTAAAATGATGACAGGTGCCAAACCTGGCAATTTACATGTTTAGTATCTCCACACCCGTCTCACCTGACAGAATGAAGTGAAGCTGCTTAAGATCTGAAAGATAAAAGGGACTTTTCCTAGGCAGCTCCTTGTCTGTGGCTGTGTAACAGTTGAAAACTTGTCCTTGGAAACTCACTATCAGCATTCACTGAAGTCATAAGGTGATGCTGAGGAGATCATGCTCTTTCAAACAAGCTTCCTAAACTGCAGAGTACAAAAAGTTCCCTTTGCCCTCTTAAGTCCCGTGTCTTTTATGCTTCCATCCTTCAGTGTCAATAGAAAGACAGACAATGGCTCACCCCAGACTGCTGATTAAAGGATGTGGAGCAGACTTTAAATGCCCTCTGGGCAGGAAAATATTTCCCTTTTCTTACATGGATGTTCTAACCAGAGGGTTATTACCAAAGAAAACAAGCTTTTATTATGGATAGAGCAGTTAGCTGAACGTAATAAATACAAACAATAAATCATCTGAAATTGTAGTGCACACAAAATAAACACCTGCTATGAAAAACTTAATTAAACTAATTAAATTGAAGTATCCAAAATTTCTTTATGGAACTGCAAGCTGAAGGGGTGGGAATACAATACATTTCTTCCTAGGGGAGAATGGTCCCCTTTTCCTACTTGCTTCTTGACCTTGGAAGTAAGTTTTTAGCTATAATTTCAGCACAGAAAAAGAAGATAAACACTTATGGAACAATAGAGAATGCCATATTCTGAAAAATCATGACTATATGCCATGCTTTATTTGTAGTACACTCATACCCTGAATTATTTAAATTGATACAAAACCTCTCAGAATTTCATAGCAATGTATTACCTGTGCTTATTACCAAGGCAGATACCAAACTCGTCTCTTTTCTCTAAAAGCATACATCATACACCTCACAACACTCAATAAAAATAGAAACTGATAATTTATAAAATACAGGAATGATTAAAAATACCAGCTTCAAAACAGGAAATCTGAATATTCCTCCCTATATATGAGTGTGATTAATATTAATAGTGAAAAATGTTCTTTCTTAACAACTCTATGTGACCACATAGTATGAAAAACTCATCTTTCTTATGAAAAAACAAAGGAAAACAAAGCTGTCCAGTGCAAGTGAACCATCTATTTTCTTACTCATCTTGGAATGCCAAGCCATTAAGCTAAGACCTATTTAATACATATTCTGTTGCTTACTAAGTCTCAAGACAAAATAATCACTGGTATTCTGAAATGCCCTGACTGATCCAGCCTGCAGTCAATATTAAAGAAGTCAGAAATTGTATGGAGGCAGCAAAAATACTACAGAAGTTTTTTCTTATAACATTGGCTGCTACAAGTAGATAAAGGCAGTCAATTATAAGAAATTATATAAATTATACAAAATCGTATAATTTCTATAATAAATATAAAAATACAATTATATAAATGAATTCTTGAATTTCTATAAAATTTAAATTAAATTTGGTATTTTCATATTTATCCCACTATGAAAAAAATTCAGTTTTCAATGAGATACTTTGGATCTACTGAGATTAAGACTGTAGTTATTGCTATGTTTCTCTGTGAAAACAAAACAGAGAAAGAACTTATTATGCAAAAGGCAAAGCTTCTTTGTAAGTTGTTCCTACATTATAAAGTGAACAAGGGACAATTGTAAGCCTCCCACCTCCTGCTACAAGCACAAACTCTGCTTCTTTGGCTTTAACTTTTATGCGTATTTAACACACAATATACCAGCTACAGCAAGATGTTTCTCCTAAAAGAGAAGTCCAGAGCAAATAACAGATAGTAGCATATGCCTCATGTACTACAGAAATAGATACAGTAGCAGAAACTGGAGAAGCAAAGTCAGTTTTTTAAATAAATGAGAAAAAAGTGAGAACCACATTAAAGGACTTTTTAGCGCGTTGCCTATCCATTTATTTCATTGCAAATAGAATCTTCCAGTCTTTACAAGATATTCACAGCTGTCCTCTGCACCCTTTCTACACATTTTTAACTATTACAAAAGCCACAGTCCAAACACTTATTGCAAAGGGGTTACCTTGGCTCCATAAGGAAGTACAATTATTTCCTTATAATAATCACTATTTTTTCCTGTTTACAGCACTCCAAAGTTTTTTTGATCTTAAATTACTTGAGCATGTGCCCACTAGGGGTGTGTGTATTCCATGTTTTCATCTGATTCATTCTTTTCACACGAACAGCACAGTTAAGTAACTAATTTGAACATTTCATAAAATGAAGTCTCTGAGCTACGATTTAAAAGCCTCCCTGATTCTGAAGTCAGTTCCCATCCCCATGCTGTCATTCCCTCAGCTGAGTCAGTACAACAGTGTGGATAATATCTGAATAAAAGCATAAATCTGGCTTTCTAAGGAAAGTACCAACTCCAAACCAGCAACCTCTTCCCATATTTTTATTACTATTACAGCTCTGAGATGTAGTTTCACTGTGGGAGTCGAATGAGCAATGGAAAACAAGAATGCTTTAGTTGCTATTTCTGTTGTAGACCTCAACTTAGGAAACTGCAGCTTAATTATACTTAGATTCCTATTCAAACTACAAATTCTGTGCATTAAATACTATAATGTGCTTCAGTTACACATGCCTGTGTTTTGCAATCTTTGGTATTTTCCTAGCTTTTAAGTGTCATACATATGATCTGTTGATTACCCAGATGACAGAGAGAGTAATGTTTGAACTAATTTAGACATCTAATACTGGAAGTGTTCAGAAGTCTCCTATCAAAGACTCTTACTATGGGAGCAAAAAGATCATCTGTATTGTTAACTGTGACTCCAATAACATAATTGCTAGTACACAGAAAAAACTAAATCTAAGAAAAAAAAGTTACATCATTCTATGGTAAAGAAACCACTACAACTTATAATATTCTGGGAGTATATTGGGGACTCCTGGGGGTTTAATTTTGTTATGCAAATACCATAAGTATACTTGGAAACAAAAATAATGTGATTTTTTTTTTATTCTGTATTGCATACAACAGACAAATTAACTTTTGTTTCCAAATAAATGTTAAAAAAACATATACACGTTTAAAGTATTCTAAATTGTTTAGGATGTTCTGACATTTTTTTAACAAAAGATGGGACACACTTTGAAAGTGCATTTGTAAATAATTATGAAGTTATTTCAAATTATAATAAACTTACCTGTGAGCTGGAATTCTACGATCACCAGCAACTAACACCACATCACACAGTTGATTATGTCTAAGATAGTTCTCCATCTTTTTAAAAGTTTGTTCAGCATGGTTGAGAGCCTGAAAAAATTCATCTGAGGTACAGGGCTCCATTATTTGACAAGAGGATAAGGTGTGACTGCTGTCGGAGATTCTGCTGAAGACAATAACAGAAATCTTAGTTCACACAATATTCAGGTGAAATTTTATCTACAAAGGGTAAAATAAAAATCACACATGATTTTAAAGTTGATATGCATGGTTTTTTTAAATATCTATTCCCTTGCTAATTTATTTTTCTTCTTATTTTCTTTCTCCATCCAAACCTAATCTAGACCCTTGTTAAAAAAGTATGATCATTTCATGTTGTACTCTTCAACTAAGAGACACACAGAGATTGGTCCAGTAATTCTATCTGTAGTGCTGTCAGATGGAAGGAAGAACATCCACTAAGACCCTGCAAAGTGAAAAATTAATGGAAGGATGGCAATAAGGAACCAAACCCCTCCCTGCCATTTATTTTTCACACTTAGTCTAAGATGGCTTGAACAAAACTCAGCTGGTAAAACATATGGGCATGCAGGGGAAAAAAACACAAAGAAACATATTGATACACCACCCCTCTTATTGTAGTCCTTGTGTCTGATATGAGATCTAGTACATCAGAAATCAACAGAACTGAAAAGCAAGGCTGGATGGGGAGAAAAATTATTCCCATCTGTAGACACACATACAGAAGATTGGGAAAAAACAGGAATAGAGAAAATGTAAAAGGAATGCATGGACCTAGGAGATAAAGGAAATTCATCCTAATTATGTACATTCTGAAAAGCATGTCTTCTTGCTCACAGTTCTTTAACTGACTACTACTTAGTTTTCAACAATGCAGGCAACTTATAAAATACTTTGGATCTACCATAACATTTGGAAGGACATGATTTCACAAGATCTGCATCCTGAGCCCTGCTTCCACAAAGATGTCATGAAAGGAGCATCATGCTTGGGGCTAAATCCACCACAAAACTTACCTCACTTCTCGGTGTAGGATACTCATTTAAAGACAGAGCTCCTCAAAACCAGTCTAAATTTCCAACAGAAGATTTTCTGTAAAGGGAAACTTTGTGATTTGTTCTTGGGTTCTGTTATATGTTTTGGTTTTGGGGGTTCTTTTTGCATGTACCCAGTAGCTAAAAGAGCCAAGCAGTTTGGTAATTAATTCATAGCTAAATCTAATAAGGGATCAGAAATTAGATACCTGCCTACTGATTTCCCTCGGGGGACTTAATATTAAATGTTCTCGCTGGAGCTGTGGTTAGCCATTAATTTATGTGTCAACTTCTTCCCTGCTTCCCGTAGCCCACAAGTCACTTGTTCTGCTCCACCACCAGCCCTCTAACAGGCTGGAACAAGTATTCTTTGTGGCCATTTTAGAAAATGAATCAGGGGTTCATACAAAGATGGAACCACGGAACCATGGACAATATTGTGTTGGTCAGCTGGGTGGCATTCTCAAGGGAATGAGCAAGAAGTATTCAGTGAAAGCAACTCTTTAACCAGCAGCCCTGAAAAACAACATCAGAAGTGAAAAGAGTAGGTTGCTGGTCAACACACAAATACTTAGGAAATTAAACTGTACCTCTGTATCACAATTTAACACATTCTCAATCGGGTTAATACATTGTGTTTTTTTTCTGGCTTGTTTGCTTGAACTGTATTTTAACCCATATTTCTCAAAGTAACTAAATAATAATTTTTTTTAAATTACATGCTATCAGGATTTTATTTACATTACAAACTTCCAAAGTGTTTTGCAGATAGAATGGAAAAAATAACAAAAGCAAACGCTTTCCAAGCCAGCACTTGCTGGATCACAACCTCACTGGAGCTATTGCTAGCCTCAAAACTGCACATATTTTCCACAGAGAACTCAGTCATCACTGTTGTTCTATAAGGAAAAATAATTGCAGTGGTGACTGTTTTTCAGTATCCACAATAAAGCATGTATTCAGGACACAACAGAGTCAAGCCCAGTTCTCCTCTTCATCTCAAGATGCTCAATCCCATACCTGTCCTCTAGCTAATAACTTACAAACCATCTTCCACAATGAAGAGAAAGGAGAAGGAAAGAAAGACTAAAGTTCAGTCCATAAAGAGAACATGAAAGAGAAAGTCTAAGAGTTCCAGTATTTGGAAAAAAAAAAAAAAAAAAAAAAGGAAAAATAATGTTTCAAAAGCTATTTGTGCCTGTTGCCCTGTAACTGGATAGAAAAATTTAAATGCCCTGCCTTCCACAAACTGTTCTATAAATATTTTTCCAGTTTTCCAGTTCTATTTGCCACAGCAATGACAACCTGGGAGAAATCCTAAAGAACTTACACCCTCAAAGGTCAGTGAGTCTGAGGTAAAGGAAAAGGCATACCAAAGGATTCTGTTGCTCAACAACTCAGGGTGAGGAGGCAGGCTTGGTTTGGATGTTACAACACACTAACTCCAAGACTGATCATACAGAGCAATACTGCAGAGCTGCTACCACCAGGTACATTCAAACCTTGTCTTTAAATAATTACAGACATTTTACTAGACTGTTCAAGGTCAGCACACAGCTGATAAACTCTGGTATATAAATATACATTTTATATTATATTTTAATATATTTCCCTACTTCAATCTATAATAATGTAATTTCAGTATTTTAATGCATACCTGGATGAAATTAACCAGATACAACACTCTCTACACTAGGTATATTCTAGGTATTTTTAGCTTTATCTCCACCATGCCTTCAAGGTCTGTAGATTGCTGCTAAGGCACCACAAAAAAAGTTAAGAAAAGCAAATCTAATGCTAATAGGCTTACACTTTCTATACAAGAGTCTGCACAACTGTTGGTGAATTCTTAAAAGTGTACAAATCCAAAAAGATGATGACTGCCTCAGGGATGCAGGACAGTTAACAAACAGCAGTAACAGAGGAAATCTAGGAGATGAAAATCTGAAGAAGAATTCAAAACTCACTGTCCCAGTAAACAACCATTCTAGCTAATGCTGGTTACAAATGACACATAGGAGTATGATGTAAACAGTATTACGACAAACTAGCTCTGATTGATCTGTCTGCATCTCAGCAGCAACCTTGGTCAAAGATCTGGTACTAAACTTAGAACTGAGCTCTATACTAACACCAAATTAACTTGACAGCAGGTGTCCTCCAAATGAATCACATAATGATCAAAATGATGTCATAATGACAAAGACCTGATCTAAATGCTTTTCTACTTCTGCTATATGACAAGGCAAAGAGGAAGGACTGATACAAACAAAGCAGCAGAGCTGCCTCTGTTACTTCGTATTTCTAGGGTTTGTAACTGGGCAGTAAGTTACATAGGAGCATGAAGTAAGGTAACTCTGTAGCTTCTAGAAAAACGTTTCTTTAAAAGGCCTTCTTCATGCACACAATTTATTTGTAAAGGAGGTAACAAGGTTTCCATATGGGAAAAAATGCTCTTTGAAAACTACATAGACTAAAGTGTTGGTATGGGTTTTTTTTTTCCTCTTGTCAACATATAAGAAGCCATATTTTAGACTACAAAGGAAAAACATTTAATTAAGTTCTTAATATCACAAAAACTCCAGGTGTTAGGCAGAATTATGTAGTCTAGGAGCCTATAAATCCTTAACAAATGAAGTGAACAAAACATGGTTTAAGTACAGTCTCCCCATAAGACAGAGATATAAATAACAATACAAAGCAAGTTCCTACATTGCCATTAGTTACATATTAAATTGTACTGACAGTGAACTCAAAATTTACCTAAATTATTTATTTGAAAGCATGTAAGCAAACAGGGATTAGAAGACAGTAACAAAAAACCAAAAACCTCTAGATGCTATACATGATTAAGCACATAATTTAAAAGATACTTTCAATTTACTACATTTAAATCCCTTGTGCATTTTATCTAGTATAAAAATGTCTGCAAAAAAACCCAAACAAACCAAGACTTTTTAAAACCTCCTAAATAAATATCTGCAGTTCTCCAATTCCACCAAGTAATAAATCAATTTTGCCATATGCACATGATTCCCTTGCAATTAAGACCAAATATTGTAGTACTTTCAATTTGCACATGTATCTTTTAAAATTACATGTTTTTTTTTCCTGTTATTGCCTTGCTACAGAGTATCCTAACTGGGGTAATACTGCACGTAAAAGTTTCCCATCATAAATATATGTTGTTGAAGTGGAAGGCGATGTTATATCTCTATCATATCCCATAACATAGCCATTTAAAAATTCACATCTGAATGTCATTTAAAATGGGATCTCTTCAGAGGTATGTTACTTACAGCTACATGGTTGTTGCAGCACACTGACACTGCTGTTATGATGCAGCAGTATGTAGGATTTCCTTTCCCAGTAATTCTAGTACTTTGACATGCAGTGATAAAAGCAAATACACTGTCTTCAGTTCTAAGCAATTTTGCTCTCCCACCTTTCCTTGAATCTTTAAAGGTCATATATATAATAAACAGTTAATATTTATATTATGGACTACTTTGGCTTTCCACTAAATTGATTATTCTCCTCTAGAATGAAAAACACTAAACTGCTATAAGTAGATCGATCTGTCCTTAATAGCCTTTATTAAAGTGTACCCTTTTAAGTAGCCACACTTTCTGAAATGCCACATCTGTGCAAAAAGTATCTTAAAAGTGAGAAACAAACATCCTAAAATTTTCTGAAATGTCAAGCTATCATGCACTATATGAACTACAAAACAGGAAAAATACTTTTAGTAAAGAATGACTTATGCAGTAAATGAAATAAAATAATTTAACTGATATTTTTACAAAAAAGGTTAGTAATTTGCCTAATTTACAACAACTGGTAAACAACTTCCATTCAAGAACAAGTTTCACAGTTTCATCTTTAGTAACGATTTAATAAAACCAAATGGGTTACTGCAATCACTTTAAACACAAATTGATTGACTTTCAATAGATGTAATTTTTTTCTTTGATTTAGAGCGTATTTTTTACAGCTCATTCTCCATCTTCTGTAGACACACATGGAAACTTGAGGTCAGAACCAGAAGAAGCTTACATTTTCATAATCTCCTCCTAACTGAAATAACTAAATCAGTATCACTTCAAAACAATGTGTAAAGCATTCTGTAACATTACCATGTAATGGGCAATACCTTGTTCATAACAGCATGTACTAGTACACTGTTTAAAACACACACACATCTGTGTCTGTGCTTTATGCCCACTGACTGCCTTTTAAAAAGGTCCTAGTAAACACACAGAACCTGATTATTATTAATATTCTGTTTCTCATGCACAATAGCTTCTAGCTTTCTGAAGCATTTTTGTTCAGAACAAAGGCTAGCCTTTGCTAACTACATGCTAACTACAAACATGAAATGAAAACACGTTTCTCACAATAGAAAAGTAATAATTAACCTGCACGAGCTGCTGTCCGATTCATTTTCTTCTTCACTCTCTCTATCATCTGTTTCTTGTCTGTCAAGCCAACGTGCACCTCCACAGTCTTCTGCTGAGAATTCAAACGTAGGGATTTCTGAGGTGGATGCCATTGGCCAAAGAGGTGAATTCTGGAAATCCTGTTGGCTGGACCTTCTGTAACCAACTGATGTTAAAGGTAAGTTACCCGAATCTAAAAACTTCATGCCACCAGTTGTTACATTTTGTCTTCTATTCCAGAAGTCTCCCTGATGGTTTTCAATTGCCGAGTTAGGGGCTGATGCCTGATGACCAAACCACCTCCATCTGATTTTTAAAATCTGCTTCACATCAAACTCTTTACGAGAACCAGACATTCTTAGTGAAAGCCAGCGATCGTCTAGGCAACAGGGTAAGAAGCAGCACGCATAAAAGAAGATTTGTGCACCCAACCAAGACAAGAGAAACACATGCTCTGCCTGTCTGTGGCAAGCAGATTTTCTACAGAAGGAGGGGAAAAAGCATTGCAATCACACAAAAAAGGCTTCTTTAATGATATGTCATTTGAATATAAACAAAAGGCAACAGACAATGAAAAATGCTGACATAAAAGAGGAGGTGAAACAATCACCTCCATCAGGAAAAAGCTAAAACCCTAAAAGCTCCAAGGCTGTTTCTGTTGCTGCCTCTGACCATTAGGTTTCAAAAACACTAAACAATATTCATTTAAGCCCTTTCAAGAGCTAAATACCACCCTCTTTTCTTAAACCACAAATGGCTGCAAATGCAATTCCTATACTGCATCTTACAATTGCTTTCTTATTCTGTTAACTCTTGCTACTACAGAGGGGGAAAAATGGCAACAATAAAATTAAATTCCTTCTACACTGCTAAAAAATAAATTTATGGACAAGAATTAAAACCAACCCAAAGATAACTGATTATGCTGGGGAGAAACTGAACTGTAAATAATTCCATTTCCCATTACAGGACATGATCTAATTTAAAAAGGACAAGAAGAGCCTCAGAAGGCTCAAGGGACTAGTAGTGGAGGCTATAAAGCCTTTCATCTTGATGTGCTTTGATTCGAATCTAGGTCTGCAGTAACCAAAAATTTCTATCTGAAATTTCCATTCACTTATATATCACTAAAACATAAAGCAAGAAAAAGCCAATTGGTCACCATAAGACACCAGACAAACCCCTGCCAAATAAACAATATAAGACAACCAGTCAAAAGGCTCCTTTCTAACCATATACTATCAGCTGTTCCACAACAATTAGAAGTACTGTGATGGAACAGTGAAAAAGAGAGATGCATACCATTGTGACAGAATTCTCTCTAGGATTGGTAATTTACGTAACATTTTAAAATATCTAGCAAAAGTTTTTACTCAAATGAGGAAAAGAAAGCCTAAAGCACAAAATACATGATGATCAATTTACAGTTCCTATGAAAACCAGCCTATTTCCTCTCTGACATATGAAGCTAGTTAGATATAAAATGCTGAGATTAATTTCAGTCACATGCAAATTGTAATAACAATTTTAGAATAAAAAAGAGGCACTGGATTTTATCAGTCCTTGATACAGAGATCTGTTTCCAAACTTTACAACTCAGTCTGTTCAACTCTCCAGGATACATATGCAACAAATTTACAAGAGTGCTTCTTTACTACCCTACAGTTTTCATCAAAAGTGAAAGCCACTTTCTCTCAGATGAACATGAACTCCAAAATATGGAATTTTGTAGTCTTTAAAATCTCCAAAATATGGAATCTTGCAGTATTCTTCAAAAAAGAGTAAATGTATAGTCTACATTAAAACTTAAACAGTGCCAAATTTTACCACTGAAAACCCAAAAAACTGTTTCAAACTCAGTGCCATGAGAATATCATGCTATTTTCTGAGTGCTAGTTTTAACCTGGAAAGCTCACCCATCATTGCCCAGAGCACAGTTATTTATCTAAGTGCTTCTCAAAAAGGCTAGCAAAAGCTTATTTCTACAGGAACTGCATTCCAGCTGTTTCCACAGAGATGCATTTCAGAGTGTGTACCTTGCTGGCCTACCAGAAGCCAAATACTGAGACCTTTGCAGCATATCCAGAAAACAGCTCAAGATAGATCAGATGCAAGATGATTAAGTTGGTAAATCTATAAAGCTCTTACCATTTTTCCTGGGGATTTAATTTGAACACAGAAAAAGAGGGAAATATTTAAGGAAGGATTAATGTTTTAATACATTAGCATGAAAATTGTATGGATGTTTAACCAAAATGATATGACATGCAAAACCCACTCATCTTGTACACATACAGCTAATTATTAAATGCTTAACTGTAGTATTCAAATACCATCATTTGTATAACTGCAAGTTGAGTGAAACTGGAGGAAAGCTTAAGAAGTAAAAACAAAATGGCATCTTTTTATTTATCCTCTCCTTCTATTTTGTATTGGTGCCGGGTGTTCACTGAGGGTGAAGAAACAGTACAAGCAACTGGTGTATTTGTTAACATTCCTGAAACTAGTAGTATTTTAATTATCCATTTAACTATAAAAAGTAAGCTTTAGATACCTTTATTTCTGCTGGTATGGTAAATCCATTATACATAAGGAGTGACCTGGATTCTCACTCTTGTATAACAGACTCATTTAAAATTCAAGCTGTCCCAGTATAAGTCTACTAAGACAGCGGCAAAAATGCCATTTGAGTGCTTTTTCAGCACTTTTCATTGATTTACTGGCAAAAACAGTCCAATTACTGCTTTCCTTTGGCTGTGAAGCTATGGACTCAAACGGAGATTAGTAAACAAAATGTGCTGCAGTTTTAACAGACCAAACCACAAAACTGTTTTCTATTCTCTTTCATTTTTCTAGATTAAAGAAACTCTCGCTCCTCTACACACTCTTAAAATCATAGTTCTAAGAATGACTGCATAAGTATCTAAAATATTTCTCTGTTTCATAGGAACATTTGTATTATAGATGACACAATAAGACAAGTGCCAGTTAATTCTTCAGTTTAAATTGACAGTAGTTCTCAGAAATAATTGAGGGCCTCTTGCTCTGGACAATCTTTGTTAGTATGAATAATGTGATATCTTTTATCACATCCCTAGCCAGGAGCTAACAGACTTTTGAGAAGATCTCAAACAACAGACTGTTAGGACTTCCACTGACTAGGATCACCCAGACTTCATCACTGATATCTTATATGGTGATTGGTGCTAACCAATTCAAATCCCCACCCCTCTATGGCCTCCCATCACACATCCTTCTAAGGCACTAACACATTTCTGAGAACTCTGCTAAAACCCATCTTAGTCAAGCACAGTATACACAGACTTGGCAAAGGATTCTGAAATATTTTTTCATCTACTAAGGCAAAAGTCTGCATTTATTGAGAAAACAACAGTGCTTATATCCATTTTTTCTGACCTTGGGCACTGTTGCAGTTTCTATTTTGTGGTGAATCAAAATAACATTGCAAATATAAGTACACTTTGTCATATAAGTCACCTTTGAGAACATAATTCTATTTGTATTAATGAGGTTGTGTAAGCTTACTGTGTAAACAACTTTGAGAACTTTGATTTTTAATTGAACAGATTGATATTCCTTCAAGTGGAACACCTGAACATTTAAGCAAGTAATTTCTCTCACATGAAGGGCTTCACAAAGCTATAGATCCCTGCAGTTAGCTGTGGGGGACAGTTTTCCAGATTCTGGCTTGTGAACAAAAGAATCTAAATAAATGCTGTATGTTAAATCTGCAACTGTGTAAATAGGTAACAGTAAGAACATACCATGACAGCTTTTGAAACTGCCCTTTTTTCAAAATCTTCAGACAGTTTATCTGCACAGAGATAAAAAACTTTTTTTTACTAACCAAAAAATTTACTACACTGATATTCTCCGATATGATACACACTTATTCATACAAGTGTTAAAGGAAGATTGCAATCCAGCATAACTAGATAAATTTAAACAATTTTAGTCTCAAGATATTTCTACTGTATATTTTGAGGGAAGGTGTACTTCATCTTTACAGTATATCACTGGCAAATATGAAAATATTATTATTTAAATAATAAAGCCTAGTGCTTTTGTTGATTGTGATTTTTCCTTTTTCTTGCCAAAGGAATTAAATGAAGTTTTCAAATAAACAAACATGTATATGGAATAATTTTTTGAAGCACTTTTAAGACTTAAATTTCAACACTACTTTGCATGGTAACATTTTTTCTGTCACTATTATGATTTGGCTCTAAAACCTTTCACCACTCAACTTCAAGGTAATTCAGATATAATATTTTCAAGGTATTTAGTGTGTCAAATGAATTTTAAAAGGGGCCATAAAAGCTCAGCTAGTTCTGAGAAGATATTAATGGTCCTTTTAAGTGCCAATTATGTATGTAAATGTCAAAATAATTACATAGTTTTTGTTGTGACTGCAAGAGTTGTTTTTTTAAAAAATACTGCTTAACAAAAGCATTAAATATAAAAATATATGTTTTAGACATAAGTAGACTCATTAAGATGTGAAAAAGTAATATTGTCAGTGTTTAGTGATCCTAGATGAGTATTTAAAAACATAAGAAAGGTTCACTGACCATAAGATGTTCATCAATTAATCAAATACATACTTAGAGCATAAAAGGGCATTCAAAATTTAACACTTTCTAAAATGGGATTTCCAAATGTTAAAATATTATTTTGAGGCATTAAAATAACTGCTGAAAGAAAACCACTATAGACCAACTTCAAACTGCAATTCTGCTAATAACTATGCTTATGTTAGAAGAAATGTTAAATATTTACTTTCTTTTTTCTTCCCTATTCCTATCTTCAAGACCCGAAGTTACAGAAATAGCTCAACAAAGACTTCAGGAAGATTGCTATATTAATATTTCATTATTCTATAAAACAATAATCACTTCCTGTCCCAAAGTTTTATATAAATGCAAACACATGTGGTTCACAGTTATGTGAAAAGTGTCTTACATTAGCAGCTATGGCACAGTTCATTCAGGAGAAAGAGAGGAAAACATCCTACAGCTACTGACTTAAATTCATTGCTCTGACTGGCAGAAATGAGCTGCGGCCAAATTCCTGGTACTTCATCGCAACTTTCTGCCACTTTGCATTGTACATTTCTCTCGAAACAGGAGGGAGCAGTCAGCTCAACAATAGCATGAAAAGACTGGTACACAACAACAACAACAACAACAAACTGGTTTGCTGTTTATTTTATTCAGCTAAGGGTGGGGTGGGGAACAAGAGAGATTTCCACATGTAACACAAGACTACGCTGTTAGTTCCAAGCTCAAATATCATACTGGTTCACACACAATAGAAGTGGTGATTCAAGACACTTGCATTTCTTTAAGATTAAAACATTAACATAGTTTTATTCAATTAATATTGAAGCACAATCAGGGACTGCACCATCTATAAGTAAAGCCACAGTGTAGAACTATTCCTAAGTAAACAGCACAGTAAGCTTATTCACTCTCAAAAAATGAGCACTCCATCATAAGCAAGCCATCATGTCAGATAGTGTTTTTAAGTTAAAACTTGTAATTCATAATGGACAACACTGTGAAGGGCCAGTCTCTCAAAACACAGAACCAGTTTTTGTATTAAAAGAGTCAAGCAGCAACACACAAGATGAAGACAAGCAAAAGATTCCCAGTTCATCCACTCCAAGAATATTGGTAGCACCAATTTTATGGGAAATAAAGTAGTCATCAATCTAGGGACAGTAATAGTCCGGCACAAATCATCTCCTTTAGAAATGTCACTTTTAAGAAAGAGTGGTGACAAAAACACTGTTCTGTAGCCATTTAAAGACATCCTGCTCAAAGTAAAGCCATTCTTTAGAACCACTTTAGGAAGGTATTCCCTAATAAAGTTACAAAAGACCATAACGGAAAGATTGAAAAATTGCGGCAAATCAAATCAAAATATCAAATCAAAATCTTTTTGCAGGCAGATCTGCTGGGTAAACTAAAGACAATATTTTAACATTTTTCCAAGAGAGCAGCAGTATTATTTCACCATGAAGTATTCAGATTTCCTCAAAAGCTCACAGAAAAATGGGTAAAGGATAACACTACCAACATTATCAACAGCAGAGTGGATGTTTATTTGGTAAAAAATTACAAGTATTCACAGCTGTGCATTAGGTACCACATAAAAATCCACCAGGTTATGACACATTAAAAAAACAGTAAAGAAGTAGATTTGCAAGTGATTAGGTAAAGCAACATAGTACTCTATGCCAGGCTACACAAACTTCTAAGAGAAATACATAGAGGTCTGTGGGCAAAAAGTTTACAGTTGTAGTTAAATGTCAAGCTAGGCAATGCCACAGGTACTGAAGCAAAGCATTTCAAGACACAGACTTGAGTGTTCAAAATGAATCCTTTAACACCAAAAAAACACTTCGAGAGACTAATTTCTCTCTCAGGGAGGACTTCTGTTTAATTAGCTTCAGTTAAGCCCACCCCCCAGTTGAAATTTTAAGTTTCATAAGAGCTAATATATGAGGATATCTTATCTTATTACATGTTTATAAAACAAGTGGTGTGATCTCATCTGGAATTCCTTTGTGTGCAATTGATCATTGCAACTCAAAAGTTGTGCTGCAGCTTTTAAACTATCAAACAACAGTAATGTTCAAATATTCACTAAAACTATCACTTAATCTGGTTTAAGTACAATTGTCCTTGAGTTGAACCATCAGACAATTTCTTATGCAAAGGTGCAACTTAAATTTGTATTTATCAATTACAAAAACTATCAGGAAGTGAGAGGAGGTACAAAGTGAAGTTATTTTACTTATCACTTGATCTGCCCACACACTTATAAACTCGCAGACTAATTCTAGTTAATTACTTTGATTTCCTTGAAAAATACTTCCAAGTTTAAAATGCTAAGGTGCTTGGTGAAGATCTTGCCAAGACATAGCAACTTATGATAACATATTGAAATGCCTTACCACTTTAATGCTGTCATTATAGTTTGAATGCAAAAGCTTGTGATTACATTTACATTCAAAAATATAATTTCCCACACTGCATGTAAAAGAGCAAGATTTAAACTTTGATTTCATCTTTGGCAAGGATGAAGTGATCATTTAATATTCAAAAGTATTTGTTTTTAGAATATTAGAATACATTTTATCTATCTACCAGACAAATGTACATGGATCTAATGAATTGCCAACAGATAATGCTTCACAGCAAATGGCAGGCTAATAGCTTATTTGTGCAAAAGTCAACACATAACATCTACTCTGCTAACAAGTAAGAACTTGCTTGCGAATAATCCAACCATCAAAACCACTGATAAAAATCTCATTTTCCTATGAACTTCTACATCTCCTCTCCACATACACAGTAATTGTAAACTTTTAACTAATTTGCTAATTCAGCCATATGACTATTGGTATTCTTTACAGTTCAGGTTAGTAAACCTCTATGGACTTGAGTCTTGTATTACGCTACACCATGAGTATACATCATATGACACAGACAGGTGCTGTGAATATTTAATCCATTTTAAGGTATACTTTAGCCTGATTTTGACAAGTTCTGTTGGTTCTGAGATTGAGGCTACAGTAAGTCCCAGAATGGTATGAACTTTTTTTATATGTAATGAATGATACTACTTCCAGCCAAATCAATTCAAATCTGTTCTAGACAGATCATATCATCATTGTCCTTTATTAATGCTTTTCAAGAGAGTCAATACAATTATAACAAAAATTATTTGGTATTTGACAAAAGCATCAGCTAAGGCAGTGAGACAAGCCTATCCACACACATTTTGAAAGAAATTAAGGCAGCATTCAGTCTACCTTAAATTTCACTGTTTTACCAAAACATCCTGTACAATTTTGTGAACAGTCTTCCATTTACTCTGAAAATCTGATGGACGCTCTTAGAAGAATCCAAGCTACCACTCAAAACTTTTTCTTTTATGTATATCCTGTTGTTATGGAAGACGTCAGGATTTTTAACATCAGTTGCACTTAGAACAGCTAGAAGAGGTAATATATTGGCAAAGTATTCCTCTGAACAGATTGAAATCAATAATCAACTTTACAGACATTTGTCCTCTGGAAAAATGCCAGCAAAGTCTGTAAGACATAATTAAAAATCAGCAGCCCTGCTCAATGATTAGTCTACCTTGCAATACGATGGGAATAAAGATATATACTACAGTGATCAACCTTTTCAGTTCCTTCTCTTTGTAGTACATTTGTTTCAAAACCCTTTCAATTTTCATGCCCAGTGTAGAAAGGATGCAGGTCTGCACAAATTCTGACAGCCTGGAGGAGGTTGGCTATTTTAGTAGGTGGAGCTACCACTTTTTGAACTACTGCAAAGTCATGAAAACACAAAACCTGTTCACAAAGTGATTTCTGAGGAACCTTAGCAGGTCTAATAATTTTTAAAGCTCAAGAAAGGGTTGGTATCATTTATGGTGGTAGATACCAATAAGGATATTTATGATGGAAACAATGTGACTGACCATGACAAGAACAGGGAGAAAGACCACTTCTCTTCTGTACTTATATCACATCTAAAGGAATTTATCAACATTTCCAAAGCAGAGATCTCACAGTTGAGAAAGCAGATTTTTTTCACTTTAGTAAAACCTAGTATTTCTAAATTAATTGGATTACTTTTGTCACTGTTAACACTTATTTTTCAGCAGTATTTTACTTTATAGAGAATTCAGATAAAGCTAGAATCTTGCATGTATTCATGCTTTCAGCATTCTTTTATCCTTTTCCTTTGTGCAAATGTCAAAGCTATTCCCTTTGAAAATTACTTTTGCTTGGAACAGTCTTACTCCTTTCCTGTTAAAAAAATGAAATGAAGTGAAACCCAGTCAGTATTACTGGAGTGATGAGATTTGATTGTGCATTTGGTGGGCCTTTATTCATCAGCATTTCTATAAAGAAGTATTTTCTCTAACAGACTCAGTATAAATTTTCTTGTTTTTCCTATAATGGTTAAAAGATCCAAAGGCTTCTCATGCATTTTGAAAAGATAAAAATTGAATTTTACAATAATGCTGACAGCCTCCTATAAGGCATGCTTTGATAAAGAGCACCAGTGCTGAAATCGCATAAAATTGGTCCAAACACCAGCGTGCAAAGCCCACATGAACAAAGCCATTGCTGCTTATGCACACTTGCCAGAAAGAAGCTCTTACAAGATGTAGTATATAAGACAAAAAAGAGGATGAAGTTTCAGGTGTAAGGAAGACTATGTAGCCTTATGGGCTAAAATCACATTTCTTGTAGCATAATTTACTGTTAGAACTGAGTAAATACAATGCTTACCTATAACACCGGAATCATCTCTAGTTGTTCAAAGAATCAAGTAGTTCCATTTGTCCTCCTCTTTCCAAAGAATTGAGGTAGCAGAAAAAAACTCTAGAGGCAGAAAAATAACAGTGCAAACAAGTAAGAGCCACCCACTTGAGGGGAGAAACAAAGGAATAATCTCAAAAGCAGACTCCTGACTCTGTTCAGGTAGAAGAAATTCTTTCAATTTCTTTTGTGATTCTTACACCTACTGATAAGAAGATGCTAAAAATGTGTCACTGCACAACTGTCACCCTCATTCCTTCCACAACTTCAAGTTACACAACAGAGACTCACAAAAAAGAGGGAAAATTAATATGAAATGTGAATATGTAAACTCTAAATAAACACTAGTTTCCAAAGACAGTACCTCTTGAAAAAAAAAACAAACATTAGTCCACTGTCACCCTTATCTTCAATTCCTTCTCTGAAGGGAAAAGCACCTAAGCTGAGCACTGGTGCCAAAGAGTAACACTGACTGCATTGATGAATAAAGACACTTGCCTAAATGGAGCAGCTCTATAAAAATTCACACTTACAGTGGTTCTCAACCCTTACCTATATACAGGCCACTAAAAATTTTCTTACTGAAGTTAGACTTTACTCAAAAAATCTAGCCTGCTGAAATAGTATGTATCTCCTTTTGGCTTGGCACCAAACAAATTACTATATGCACTTTGAAGTGAAAGAAAGTAGCCTTACATGATACCTGCAAGCATATGATACCTAATATGTAACTTCTCATGGTCTGATCTTTCTTACTAGCTTCATTAACCTTGCAGGTCTCTGAAGGGTAATACCACCTCATTCTTGCATCTGGAGCACATCACCTCACCTCTCCCATATGACTGTTTTTTAAGGCTATACAGCCAAATAATACATGTGGTCAGCATTGCCTTGCTGGTAACTTTGAATGAAAGATTCAGTTCCTATGACAAAAAGCAAGCAGTGGATAGTCAGGTTTGTAACTTCTTCACTTTTCTACTTGGCAAGACTGCTGCTAGGAAAAGTAATTTAATTGCTATGGAAAGAGGAAATTGTAAGGATTTTGTAAGGGAAATGTAAAATTATACTATAATTTCCTAAGACCTGTAGAAATTTTCATCATTGAGTCATATTATGTCTGATTAGGTAATCGCCTTTACTTATATATCATGAAACACTGAATTATATCAACAAAGCCACAAGACGTAAACATAAGCAAACAATAGTCTTTATAAAAGCATGGTTGATACAAAACTCTAGAGAGTTGGAACAAGTCCACCAATATGAATTGTCATTGTTAACAACAGCTTGCACTTACTGTTTGACCATAATGGTCTAATGGAAGATTTTCTTTACCTTTACTTCAATTATTTTATATTTTAAATTAGCAGTTATTACATTTCTGTGAAACACAATGTTAGCCTACTGCCATGGTGTAAACATGCTGCCTTTGGTAGTAGACCTGCCCATGCAGAGGACATGACTGAGGGATGGATGGTTCAATGAAGTTGACAAATGGCAGAGGAAAACACTATTTGACTTGGATTAGGGCTAATTATTATTATTATTATTATTATTATTATTATTATTATTATTATTATTATTATTTTGTTTTTATCTTAGTATTGTTCAGCAAGGGGAAAATGGGAAAAACAGAAAACGGGAATACAATCTGCCCTATCAGGAATGCACCTATGGAGTGCAGGAACAAGGCGCTTTTATTTTTTTTTCTTTTTAAATATTGATCCACATATGCCCCTGGAAATTCCCAGGCAAAAAGACCTTTATGATAAATTACCAGATTATTTCTGTCAAAATTGATGAATTGATGAAAGATACCTCGTGTTATCTGTTTTTAAAAAGGATGCACCCATCCAGTACATACAGTTTGTCTAGACAGAAAAGCTACACCAACATTACCATGAATTCAGATTTTTATTCCTGTTCATGCTCGTAGAAGACCTGAGCAATACTGTTTTTCTTCAAAAGATGACTGTATTTGGAATTTAGCTCATGTAATTTCATAATCAACTTTTAAGTAAGAGAAAGGAACAAAGCCAAGCCTTCCCTTTCTACAGTTCTGACATTACTGCCCAAACAGCCGACCACGAGCCTCGAGCGGCTGGGCTTCAGATGGGCTGCCCCGCTGCTCAGGAGGCTCAACCAGTCCGCGCTCAAAGCTCTAAGCCACAAAAACGCTTTAAGGAAAAACATAAACCAGTAATGTATATAAACAGCAGCTGTTTGATGTTCAACGTTTAGACTTCTTTTTGTTCCCCGTGTAATAACGCCGCTCCCCATGTAGTGAGTTGGCAGTCAGTCGCTGTTCTAATCTGTTCGACCAGTCTCAAATGAAAAAAAAAAAATGTTTTCCATTACTTCATACTGTGATGGTGAAGGTTACGAGACATGGGGTTAAGTCTTCGAGAGCTGTGTCAGTGCACTTCTACCAGGTCTCCGCTCTGATCGCTTTGAACCGAGCCGGCCACGGGGGCTGCCCGTCTCGGCGGGACCGGACCCCGCGCCGTCTCCCGCCCCGCCGCCCCCGCCCCGCCCCGCTCGGGCGAGCGCCGGTACTGCCCCGCCGAGAGCCGCGGCTCCCGCCGGGCCCCGCTCAGCCCGGGCAGCCTGCACCGGCCCCGCCGGGCAGCGGCCGCAGCCCCTCTCCACAGCCGGCCGGCAGGAGGGAGCCCGGCGGCGGTGAGGGCGAACCCGCCCCCACCCCTCTCAGACGCCGGCCCTCGCCCTCCTCCTTCTTCTCGCTTTCTCCTCCCCCTCCCGGCAGCCGCGGCCCCCTCCCCTCGCTGCCGAGCCCCCACAGCCCTTCTCACCTCTCACGGTCCAGGAAGGGGGCGCGGCTCGGAGGGGGCGGAGAAAGAAAAAAATCGCAAGGAAGGCCCTCGC